>NC_077229.1:329720111-330020111 GCF_027887165.1 Monodelphis domestica | reverse complement strand
ATGGGCAAATAACCTTTATTCATTTATTATCAATTAAATGTTTTAACAAATTTCTAGGCAAGTTATGTTAGGTTATATGAATGAACTTATCTCCCCCCCAGCATTCCTTTCCTCCTCCCCATGATGTTAGGTAATTTCAATCTGGGTTATATGCATATTGTCCATTTTGTGAGTAATATTAGTAAACCAAAACCCTGAAATAAAAACACAAATGAACAATTCAAAAATTGTATGTTTTCATCAGCATTATAACAGTTCTTTTTCTGGAGGTGGATATCATTATTTGTCACAAGTCCATAAGAATTGCTAAAGATCATTGTAATGCTGATAATAGCTATGTCTATCACAGTTGATCATCATATTGCTGTTACTGTATTTAATTTTTTCCTGGTTCTACTTATTTTACTCTGTATAAGTTCATGTAGACCTTTTCCAGCCTCTTTTGAAATCCTTCTGTTCATCATTCCTTTCAGCATAATAGAATTGTATTACCATCCTATACCACAATTAGTTCAGCCATTCCCCAATTGATGGACTTGCCCTTAATTTTCAATTCCTTTTTTTTCTTTTTTAAAAAACTCTGACCTCCTGTCTTGGAGTCAATACTGTGTATTGGCTCCAAAGCAAAAGAGTGGTAAGGGCTAGGCAATGAGGGTTAATTGACTTGCCCAGGGTCACACATCTGGGAAGTGGCTGAGGCCAGATTTAAACCTAGGACCTCGCATCTCTAGGCCTGACTCTCAATTCATTGAGCCATCCAGCTGCCCCCTTCATTTTCAATTCTTAAAAAGCAACTTTGAATATTTTTGTACAAATAGGTCCTTTCTCCCTTTTCATTTAATTTCTCTAGGATACAGACCTGGTGGTATTATTACTGAATCAAATGTTATGTATTGCTTTATATCTCTTTGTACATAATTCCAAATTGCCCTCCAGAATGATTGGATCAGTTCAGAGTTCCACCAAAAGCACATTAGTGTCCCAATTTTGCCATATCCCCTCCAACATTTATCATTTTCCTTAACTTTCATATTAGAAAATCCTATAGGTGTGAGGTGGTACCCCATAGTTGTTTTAATTTGTATTTTTCTAATCAAGAGAGAGTTAGGACATTTTATATTATAAGGGTAAACTTGATAGCTTTGATTTCTTCATCAGAATACTGCCTATTCATATCCTTTGACAATTTGTCAATTGGGAAAAACATTCTTATAAATTTGATTTAATTCTTTATATATTTGAGAAATGGGCTTTTATTGGAGACATTTGTTGGACTTACAACTTTCTTTCTCTGTTTTTGCTTTTCCTGGTTTGGGTAAAAGAACCATATTTTGTCATAAAAAGAATTTGGTAGGATTCTTTCTATGCCTATTTGCCTCAATAATTTATATAGTAGCAACAATAAATTTTCTTCAAAAGTTTGTTAAAATTTACTTGTAAATCTTTCTGGGCCAGGAGATTTTTCTTAGGAAGTTCATTAATGGTTTGTTCAATTTCTTTTTCTAATATGGAATTATTCAAGTGTTCTATTTCTGCTTTTGTTTATCCAGGCAATTTGTACTTTTGAAAATATCCACCAATTTTGCTTAGATTGTCAGATTAATTGGCATATAATTAGGCAAAATTGTTCTTGATGATTGCTCTAATTTCCACTTCTTTGATGGTGAGTTTACCCTTTTCATTTTTGAAACTGATTATTTGATTTCATTCTTTTTTATCAAATTAACCAGTGCTGTCTATTTTTGCCATAAAACCAAATCTTAGTCTTATTTATCATTTAAATACTTTTCTTACTTTCAATTATATTTTCTCCTTTAATTTTTGAAATTTCCAATTTAGGTTTTAATTGTATATTTTTAATTTGTTGTTTTCTATTTTAGTTGCATTTGCAATTCATTGGTCTGTTTTATCCTCTATTTTATTGATGTAAACTCTTAGAAATATAAAAATTTCCCTAAGTACTGTTTTAGCTGTATCCCATGAGTTTTGATATGTTGTTTTCTCATTATCATTATCATTAATGAAATTATTTAATATTTCTATATTTTATTTGAACCACTCCCTTTTCAGCATTAGATTATTTAGTTTCCAGTTAATTTTTATTTGTATTTCCACAGACACTTATTGATTAATTTTTTATTCTTTTATGACATTAAAAGAATGAATCTATTATTTCTACTTTTCTGAATTTGGTTGTGAAGTTTTTATGCCCTAATTCATAGTTAATTTTCATCTAGGTTTCATGTAGTACTACAAAGACACTCTATCCCTTTATATTGCCATTCTAATTTCTCTAGAAAAGTATTTGTTATAGCTTTTCTAAAACAATTCACTTCCTTCACTTATTTCTTGTTTATTTTTTATTTCACTTATGAACATAAGAAATTGGGAAGTTCTGGTCCCCTATTTATATAGTTTTATTGTTATTTCCTTCTGAAATTCATCTAATTACTTCTTTAAAAATTTGACAGCTATATCCTTTGGTACATATATGTTTAGTATTGCTATTATTACTTCATTGTCTATAGTACCTTTGAGCAAGATGTAATTTATTTTCTTATCTCTTTTAATGAGATATATTTATGCTTTAGCTTTTGCTGAGATTATGATTACTATTCCTGCTTTTTTTTTCAGATAATGCATAATAAATTTCTACTTCAACCCCTTACCTTTACTCTATTTGTGTCTCTCCCTGCCTCAGATGTGTTTATTATGAACAGCATATTGTAGGATACTGGTTTTTAATCCACTCTGCTTTGTGCTTTCCTTTTATGAGTTAGTTCGTCCCATTCACATAGACAGTTATGGTTACCAGTTGTGTATTCCCATCCATCTTATTTTCCCTTTTTTTCCTGCCAATTCTCCTTTCACTCTGTCCCTCCTCAAATGTGTTTTGTTTTTAATCACCTTCCACTTCCTCCTTCCTTCTAACACCCACCTCCTTTTTGCCCTCCTAATTCTTTGAAGGGTAATATAGGATTCTATATGAAAATGAATATGGTTGTTATTCAGGTATATTTTTTCAATAAGATATTTTGCATTTTCTCCCATTTTTTTCATTCTTTTGATTTTGTTGTTTCTTGGTGTCTCATAAAATCATGAGAGTCTAGATCCCTTAGCTCTGTTTATGGGTTTCTGTGACTTTTAGTTCATTCAGGGTAAGATGATGGCCTATGAATTGGGAGCTCTGACATCCATCTCCCACTACAAATTTAACCATCCCTTCACACTGCTGATGACTTACAGACATTAAATCAATGCCAAGTACCCTGTGCTGGGGCTCAGAGACTAGCCTCAGGCTTAGACAGGGTCTTTTGGTCTCACTATGACTTGATTAGGTCAGGCACACTGTGAACTGCCTTGTTCTGGGGCTTGTGACCTCCCCTTTCTCTTGTGTAGGGACTGTTTGAACCTTGGTCTGGCCTTACACAACCCTGGTACACTAAGGACTGCCATGAACTGAGGCTCAGTATCTTGCTTTGGGCTTACATAGACCAGGTGGACCACCTGGACTGCCTTGTGCTGGTATTAAGGAACTCACGGCATGTTTGAACAAGTACTTTTGGCACTTTAAGGGATGTGAGAGGGGCTCTACTTCTGTAGGCAAAGGCAGAATTTCAGGGTCTCAATTTTTACTTGGGCCCAGGTTTAGAACCTGGAAGAGTAGACATGGGGTGAGGGTGGGTTTTCTGTTTCCTTGCCCTGGTATAACTTAGTGTGGCATTCTGCAGGGTATGCTCCCCTCTCCCCCAGGGATCCAGGCCCTTTCTAATTAACTTTCAAGTTGTTCTTTGCTTGAAAGTTGCTTCAATTTCTATCTTTGTTGGTTCTTTCACTCCAGTATTTGTGAAGTATTATTTTAAGGTTGATATGAATGGATTTTCATAGTGGTTTGAACTTTTCCAGTTCTACTTCACATCTTGGCTCTGCTCTCTACTCCTCCTATTCACTTCTATATATTTCTGTCCCTAATTAAACTCAAGTAAATTTCATAAAGGACAAAGAAATGAATGAAGGAATGTTTGAGAATGTATTTATTAAGTAATACTTTATGTAAAGCATGATGATAAAATTAGAGATACAAAATAAAAAGGCATAACCTAGTTACTCTTAAAAAGTTTTAATAAGAATAATAAAAGAATATATGTACACAAATGTTAGCTTCAGATTAGACTACAATACTAGATTGGCATGAAAGCCACAGTGATTAAGTTTATAATGAACCTTGCTGATATGGATGACAGTTGCAACACAACAAATCTGTGAACTAATCCCCTTTCCAAAAGGATGCACATGTCAAACAGATCACTGAGCATCTTGTTTTAAAGAGAAGGATGAGGCCCTCTTTTGTCATGGGATTCAACTCTGATCAGTCATAGATGGGGTTATAATTCTATGCTAGCTCTACCATTGTCCTCCTCTAGAATATATAGATTATAAATCCCTTTATAACTTGAATCCATTCACAAAATATCAAATAAAACACTAAAGATTGTTTCCAAGAAATCAGAGGAGAATGTTGGAGAGATCATATTTAAGAGTAATAATAAGTTCTATAGGAATATATAAATATTCAAAGGTTTACTATAACCACTCAAATAGAAAGCACTTATCTGATTTAATGAAAAAAATATTTTAGTATATAAAGAAAATAATTTTTAATAATATTTTATTTGATCATTTCCAAGCATTATTCATTAAAGACAAAGATCATTTTCTTTTCCTACCCCCCACTCCCCATAGCCGACGTGTGATTCTGCTGGGTGTCACATGTATTCTTGATTCGAACCCATTTCCATGTTGTCAATATTTGCATTAGAGTTTCGTTTAGAGTCTCTCCACTGTCATGTCCACTCAACTGCTGTAGTCAGGCAATTGCTTTTCCTCGGTGTTTCCACTCCCATAGTTTATCCTTTGCTTATGAATAGTGTTTTTTCTCCTAGATCCCTGCATATTGTTCAGGGACATTACACCACAACCAATGGAGAAGTCCATTATATTCGATTATACGACAGTGTATTAGTCTCTGTGTACAATGTTCTCCTGGTTCTGCTCCTCTCACTTTGCATCACTTCCTGGAGGTTGTTCCAGTCTCCATGGAATTCCTCCACTTTATTATTCCTTTTTGCAAAATAGTATTCCATCACCAACATATACCACAATTTGCTCAGCCATTCCCCAATTGATGGCCATCCCCTTGTTTTCCAGTTTTTGGACACCACAAAGAGCCCAGCTATGAATATTTTTGTACAATACTTTTTGTCCATTATCTCTTTGGGGTAGAGACCCAGCAGTGCTATGGCTGGATCAAAGGGTAGATATTCTTTTGTCGCCCTTTGGGCATAGTTCCAAATTGCCCTCCAGAATGGTTTGATCAGTTCACAACTCCACCAGCAATGAATTAATGTCCCTACTTTGCCACATCCCCTCCAGCATTCCTTACTTTCCTTTGCTGTTATGTTGGCCAATCTGCTAGGTGTGAGGTGATACCTCAGAGTTGTTTTTATTTGCATCTCTGATTATAAGAGATTTAGAACACTTCTTCATGTGCTTATTAATAGTTTTGATTTCTTTATCTGAAAACTGCCTATCCATGTCCCCTGCCCATTTATCAATTGGAGAATGGCATGATTTTTTATACAATTGATTTAGCTCTTTATAAATTTGAGTAATTAAACCTTTGTCAGAGGTTTCCATGAAGATTTTTTCCCAATTTGTTGTTTCCCTTCTGATTTTAGTTACCTTCGTTTTGTTTGAACAAAAGCTTTTTAATTTGATGTAGTCGAAATTATTTATTTTACATTTTTTGACTCTTTCTATGTCTTGCTTGGTTTTAAAGTCTTTCCCCTCCCAAAGGTCTGACATGTATACTATTCTGTGTTTACCCAGTTTACTTATGGTTTCCTTCTTTATATTTAAGTCATTCACCCATTTTGAATTTATCTTGGTGTAGGGTGTGAGGTGTTGATCTATTCCTAATCTTTCCCATACTGTCTTCCAATTTTCCCAGAAGTTTTTTATTGAATAGTGGATTTTTGTCCCAAAAGCTGGGATCTTTGGGTTTATCGTATACTGCCTTGCTGAGGTCGCTTTCCCCCAGTCTATTCCACTGATCTTCCTTTCTGTTTCTTAGCCAGTACCAAATTGTTTTGATGACTGCTGCTTTGTAATATAGTTTAAGGTCTGGGACTGCAAGGCCCCCATCATATGTGTGTTATTTTTTTTTTCATTATTTCCCTGTATATACTTGATCTTTTGTTATTCCAAATTAATTTTGTTATGGTTTTTTCTAAATCAGTAAAGAAATATTTTGGAAGTTCAATGGGCATGGGACTAAATAGATAAATAAGTTTGGGTAGGATGGTCATTTTTATTATATTGCCTCATCCTATCCATGAGCAGTTAATGTTTTTCCAATTGTTCAAGTCTAGTTTTAGTTGTGTGGAGAGTGTTTTGTAGTTGTGTTTATATAGTTCCTGTTTGTGTCTCAGGAGATAGATTGCTAGGTATTTTGTTTTGTCTAAGGTGATTTTAATGGGATTTCTCTTTCTAGATTTTACTGCTGAGCAGTGTTGGAGATATATAGAAAAGCTGATGACTTATGTGGGTTTATTTTGTATCCTGCAACATTGCTAAAGTTGTTGATTATTTCAATTAACTGTTTGGTTGAATCTCTAGGATTCTTTAAGTAGACCATCATGTCATCCTCAAAGAGTGATAACTTGGCCTCCTCCTTGACTATTTTGATGCCTTCAATTTCTTTTTCTTCTCTAATTTCTACTGCTAGTGTTTCTAGTACAATGTCAAATAGTAGAGGTAATAATGGGCATTCTTGTTTCACTCCTGATCTTATTGGGAATGCATCTAGTTTATCCCCATTGCAGATGATATTAGCTGATGGTTTTAGATATATACTGTTTATTATTTTTAGGATCGACCCTTCTATTCCTATGCTTTCTAGTGTTTTTAATAGCAATGGGTGTTGTATTTTATCAAAGGCTTTTTCTGCGTCTATTGAGATAATCATGTGATTCTTGTTGGTGTGTTTGTTGCTGTGGTCAATTATGTGGATGGTTTTCCTAATATTGAACCAGCCCTGTGTCCCTGGTATAAATCCTAATTGATCATGATGGATGACCCTTCTGATCACTTGCTGGAGTCATTTTGCTAGTATCCTATTTAAAATTTTTGCATCTATATTCATTAGGGAGATTGGTCTATAATTTTCTTTCTCTGTTTTTGACATGCCTGGTTTTGGAATGAGTACCATGTTTGTGTCATAAAAGGAGTTTGGTAGAACTCCCTCTTTGCTTATTATGGCAAATAATTTGTATAGTATTGGGATTAACTGTTCTCTGAATGTTTGATAGAATTCACTGGTGAATCCATCAGGCCCAGGGGATTTTTTCTTAGGAAGTTCTTTGATGGCTTGTTGGATTTCATTTTCTGATATGGGATTATTTAAGAATTCTATTTCTTCTTCCGTTAGTCTAGGCAGTTTGTATTTTTGTATATATTCATCCATATCACCTAAATTGGTGTATTTATTGCCATATAATTAGGCAAAGTAATTTCTAATGATTGCCTTAATTTCCTCTTCATTGGAGTTGATGTCCCCCTTTTCATCTTTGATGCTGTTAATTCGCTTTTCTTCCTTCCTTTTTTTAATTAGATTAACCAGTACTTTGTCTATTTTGTTTGTTTTTTCAAAGTACCAGATTCTTGTCTTATTTATTAAATCAATAGTTCTATCACTTTCAATTTTATTAATTTCTCCCTTAATTTTTAGGATTTCTAGTTTAGTTTTCTGCTGGGGTTTTTTAATTTGATTGCTTTTGAGTTTTTTTATTTGCATTTCCAATTGATTGATCTCTGCTCTCCCTAGTTTGTTGATATATGCACTCAGGGATATGAATTTACCTCTGATTACCAATTTGGCTGAATCCCAAAAGGTTTGAAAGGATGTCTTGCCATTGTCAATTTCCTCCATAAAATTATTAATTTTTTCTATGATTTCTTCTTTAACTAAACAGTTTTGGAGTATCATATTGTTTAATTTCCAATTAGTTTTTTATTTGGTTTTCCATGTACCTTTACTGATCATTATTTTTATTGCCTTGTGGTCTGAAAAGGCTGCATTTATTATTTCTGCTTTTCTGCATTTGTATGCCATGTTTCTGTGACCTAGAATATGGTTAATCTTTGTGAATGTGCCATGTGGTGCTGAGAAGAAGGTGTATTCCTTTTTATCCCTATTTATTTTTCTCCATATTTATTAATTCTAATTTTTCTAAGATTTCATTCACTTCTTTTAACTCTTTCTTATTTACTTTTTGATTTGATTTATCTAAATTTGATAATGGTTGGTTTAAGTCTTCCATTAATATGGTTTTACTGTCTATTTCTTCCTTCAATTCTCCTAGTTTCTCCATTAAAAATTTGGGTGCTATATTATTTGGTGCATACATGTTGATTAATGATATTTCCTCATTGTCTAAAGTCCCTTTTAACAAAATATAATTACCTTCCCTATCCCTTTTGATCAGGTCTATTTTTGTTTTGGCTTTATCAGATATCATGATTACCACTCCTGCCTTCTTTCTGTCAGTTGAGGCCCAGAAGGTCTTACTCCATCCTTTAATTCTGGCCTTGTGGGTGTCAACCCACCTCATGTGTGTTTCTTGAAGACAACATATGGTAGGGTTTTGGATTCTAATCCATTCTGCTATTCGTCTACATTTTATGGGTGAGTTCATCCCATTCACATTCAAAGTTATGACTGTCACTGGTGGACTCCCTGGCATTTTGATATCCTTCCCTAATTCTAACCTTTCTTCTTCAGCTCCTCCTTTTAGTACAGTGATTTACTTTAAATCAGTACCCCTTTTCCACTCCCTTGATATGTTTCCCTTTCTGGGTTACAAACCCAGCAGTGCTATGACTGGATCAAAGGGCAGACAGTCTTTTATCGCCCTTTGGACATAGTTCCAAATTGCCCTCCAGAATGGTTGGATCAATTCACAACTCAACCATCAATGAATTTGTGTCCCTACTTTGCCACATCCCCTCCAGCATTCATTACTTTCCATAGCTGTCATGTTAGCCAATCTGCTAGGTGTGAGGTGATACCTCAGAGTTGTTTTGATTTGCATCTCTCTGATTATAAGAGATGTAGAGCACTTTTTCATGTGCTTATTAATAGTTTTGATTTCTTTGGGTGAGAACTGCCTGTTCATACCCCTTGCCCATTTATCAATTGGAGAATGTCTTGATTTTTTGTACAATTGATTTAGCTCTTTGTAAATTTGAGTAATTAAACCTTTGTCAGAGGTTTTTATGAAGATTTTTTCCCAATTTGTTGCTTTCCTTCTGATTTTAGTTACATTGGTTTTGTTTGTAGAAAACCTTTTTAATTTGATGTAATTGAAATTATTTATTTTGCATTTTGTGACTCTTTCTAAGTCTTGCTTGGTTTTAAAATCTTTCCCTTACCAAAGGTCTGACATGTATATTATTCTGTGTTCACCTAATTTTCTTATAGTTGCCTTCTTTATGTTGAAGTTGTTCACCCATTTTGAATTTATCTTGGTGTAGGGTGTGAGGTGTTGATCTATTCCTAATCTTTCCCATACTGTCCTCCAATTTTCCCAGCAGTTTTTATGAAATAGTGTATTGTTATCCCAAAAGCTGGGTTCTATGGGTTTGTCATATACTGTCCTGCTGAGGTCACTTATACAGAGTCTATTCCACTGATCCTCCTTTCTGTCTCTTAGCCAGTACCATATTGTTTTGATGACCTCTGCTTTATAATATAGTCTGAGATCTAGGACTACAAGGCCCCCTTCCTTTGTATTTTTTTTTCATTATTTCCCTGGATATCCTTGATCCTTTCTTCTTCCAAATGAACTTTGTTATGTTTTTTTCTAAATCAGTAAAAAAAATTTTTTTCGAAGTTCCATGGGTATGGCACTAAATAGATAGATGAGTTTGGGTAGGATGGCCATTTTTATTATATTGGCTCATCCTACCCATGAGCAGTAAATATTCTTCCAATTGTTCAAGTCTAGTTTTAGTTGTGTGGAGAGTGTTTTGTAGTTGTGTTCATATAGTTCCTGTGTTTGTTTTGGGAGATAGATTCCTAAGTATTTTATTTTGTCTAAGGTGATTTTGAATGGGATTTCTCTTTCGATTTGTTTTTTTTTTAAAGGAAACAAAATTGACTTTTCTGTCTCATATCTTTCCTTTATCATTTATTTTTTCTCATTATTAAGCTTTTCTATCACTTTCTTTTTCACATTTTTAAGTTTTCTCTCATTAATCATTTCTATAAAAGTTAAGCTCAGGAATTAATAATAAAAATCATGTATAGCATATATATGTATATATGTATATATATGTACACATGCACACACATATAAGTATATAGAGATGTGTATATACTTGCATATATAGCACATTTTAGATATACTCTCTTACAAGTACCCTGAGAAGGAGTGAGTAGATACTATAGTTAGTATATTCCTACACAAAGATCAGGGGGTTGAAATGAATAGACTCTGGTCTTCAAAAGAGTACCTTACCTAAGTTTGGATTTTATTTTCCATTTCCTACTTAAACTCATTTAATTCTCCTTTAGAAATCTGGATGCATTTGGTGCAAAAATGTTTAGTATTGATATTACTTCATTTTTAGTACCTTTTAGGAAGATATAATTTCCATTTATCTTTTTATAAATTGGATCAGTTTTTACTTTAGCTCTGTTTGATATTATAATTGCTCTTCCTGCTTTATTTCCTTTAGATGTTGCATAATAAATGTTGTTCCACCCTTTTATCTTTAATCTGTGTGTGTCACCCTGCCTCAAATGTATTTCTTATAAACAATATATAGTAGGATTCTGGTTTTTAATTCACTCTGCTCTCTGCTTCCATTTTATGGGTGATTTCATTCCATTCCCAATCAAAGTTATGATTATTAATTGTGTATTTCCCTCCATCTTGTTTTTCCCTTTTAATCCTGCTCTATTCCCTTTCATTCCATTCCTCCTCACTAGTGTTTTGATTTTTATCACACACCCCTACTTCATGCTCCCTCAAATTATTTCCCCACTTCCTTGTCTTATTCCACCTATCCTTCTCTGTAGGGTAAGATATAATTATATATCCCAATGAGCATATTTGGTTTTCCCTCCCTGTGCCAGTTATAATGTGAGTAAATTTTAAGTATGTCCATCACCACAGTTATCCTCCTCTCTAAACAAAGGTTTTTTTTTATGCCTCTCTATGTCATATAATTCACCCTATTCTTTCTCTCCCTTCCCTTTTCTCTCATTGCAATCCTTTCTTTCACCCTTTGTTTTTATATATCATATAATATATATCATTTCTTATCATCACATTTATATACACATATATATATGTATATATATATATCATATCATCATTATCAGCTTACTTTCCCATCTCTTTCCAAGCATATTCCTGCTATCTACTACTAAGAATAATTTTTGAAAATTACAGAAATCTACTTTCCATGTAGACATATAAACTTTTTAACTTTAATGAGTCCTTTAAATTTTCTCTTTCTTATTTACCTTTTTGGACTTCTCTTGAGTTTCATATTTGGACTTCAAAATTTTTGTTTAGATCTATCTTATTCTTTGATAATTTCTTGTATTATGCTGTCAAAACTTTTTTTTAAATCATGGCTTTCATGTAATCCAATAATTCTTACATTGTCTCTCCTGGATCTATTTTCCAGGTTGTTTTTTTTTAATAAGTAACTTCATGTTTTCTTCTGTTTTGTTCTTTTCTATTCATTTTCTTTTATTGTTTCTTGATCTCTCATGAAATCATTCATTTCAAGCTGCTTAATCATAACTTTTAAGGCCTTATTTTCCTCCATCACCTTTTGAGTCTCTTTTTTCATTTCTTCCATTTCTCTTCCCCACTTTTCCTCTGTCTCTCTTAATTTGTTTTTGAAGTCTTTTTATTTTGAGCTATTCCAGAATCTGTTCCCAATCCATATTTTTCTTTTGGAATTTGCATGTGTTTGCTTTGTTTTCAATGTCCTCTTCTGTGTCTGTATCTTGCTCTTTGCATCCACAAACCTTTTTTAGAGTTAGGTGGTTTTTGTTGTTGTTGTTGTTGTTTTCTCATTTTTCCTACATTTTTGTAGGTAGGCTCTGATTTCTGAGAGGTTTGGGTACTCTTAAAGTTCAGTCCTTTCTGGACTTATTTTATTTTCTGAGGTTTTGCCAGTTTTAGTCCTTTTGAGATGGTATGATGGCCTAAGGACTGGAAGCTCTGAGGACCTCCTCCTCCTGCTAGTTCAATTAATCCTTTAGATGCTGATAGCTTAAAGTCTTGCCTCATGGTTTGGGCATAAGCTTTTAATCTCATTCTGAATTTGATCAAGTCAAGGGCTGCTCAAATTGTAGCCCTGGGATTAGGCACCAGTTTTTGGTCTCTCTGTAGATTTGATCCAATCAGGCACACAGTTGATTGTCCTATCCTAGAGTTCTGCCCTAAGCCCCTGGCAAAAAGATCCTGTCCTCTCTTTCAGATTAATCAGCTTACCCAAATTGGGATCTTTGTCTCATCAAAGGCCTAGACTGGGATTCCTGGCTTCACTTTGGGACCATACAGATCAGTGCACTTCAGTACAAACTGGCCTGTGCTTGGGTTCTGGACTTCCCCACAGATTTGAAACCTCAAGAGGAGTATCTTGGCTTGGACCTCTATTTGCCCAGCAGGGTCTCAGGGTCTGAATGTTTTCTAGGACTTAGATTCCAAACTTGGAATAGCAGATGTATGTTGGGGGGTATGTGGCTTCCTTTTGGCTTGCACTTCACTCCTTGCTATAGTCTTGCTGACTATGCTCCCATCTCACCCCAGTATTGCAGATGTCCTCTGCCTACTTTTTAAGTCTTGGTTTTCTGGAAAGTTGTTTCTGTCTGGTTTTTTGTTGGTTCTTTAACTCATGAATTCTTTTGTGGCATTTCTTTTTTAATATTGGTTGGGCAGGGGGCTTCTCTTGATGACCTTGAGCTTCTCTCCTCTATTCCACCATCTTTACTTTGCCCCCAGAATCTCTAAGATGAGATTTTAATGAAGTTCTTATTCATTCCAAATTCATTGATCAGTATCAATAGTCAAACTTGGATAGAAATGAAGACCTCTCCTGGATATAAGGATCCCTGTGGTCCATGGAAGGTCTTAGAAAATAGCATTAGTTTTTGTTTTTAAATTTTCCATTTTTATCTGTAAAACAGAAATCTGTTTCCAATTATAGAGATTTCAAAATTTTAATATCACATTGAGACACTTACTTGGAGAACTTTTTGATATCATACTATTTATACGAAACTATCAGCTTAATGCACTTGAACATCCTAGAAATCATGGGGAACAGAATCTTTAAAGTGCTACCAACTTAAGAGAGATAATAGTGATCATCTAGGTCAATGTGAAACTCATAGAGAAATCTTCCCTTAGAATTTTGTGAAGATAGGATTAACAAGAACTTAAAGTTCTATTGATGACTTTTTGCACTCTGATTTTGCCATACAATATGGTAACTATTCTTCCTAATTCCATAAATTTGATTAAAATGCTAACTGTCTTCAAGTAAATGGTAAAGGGATTGAACATGTCAGGGAACAGAAGCATCATTTTGGTATACTGGTTAAGAGATATAAGTTAATTAATTGCTTAATCAATGTTTGGTTATATCTCTTCAGCAAATTCTACCTATGTGTACTATAGTCACTCACATTTCTCCATTAAAAAAGATAACCTGAGAGATATTAGCAAATACTTTTTTAATATGCTGACAAATTAACACATATGTGTATACAATATATGCAAATATTTATAATATTTCTTATACACTATAATTTGGGGATCTACCTTAGCAGTACCATTTAAATTTTTATGTGTAGTTTTTAATTCTATGCTCATAAAAATCTGTGAGAACAACTTTAGTCTCTTCAAGTCCTTTTCCTTCTTCTTTTTAATTTGGATTATACCACCAATATTTTTCATGAGCTTTGTTTTCTTTTAAAGTTCCAGACTATGGTATCAAGGGAATTTAAGTTAAATTAAACAAGTTTAGCTCTTAAAGAGAGTTAGAGAACCCCATTGTTCTAGATATGAAATGTGATTCTCAATTCTGGGTACTGCATTTTAGAGGAAACATTTTTTTAAAATGTACATTCAAAACTGACATATCAGGTGGAAAGAGATTCAATAGGCAAGATGATTTGATTAATGGTGATAAACTGTATGATAAACCTGAGGAGCTAACAAGGAAATGAGAAAAGCTATTGAAAGGAAGAGACAAGCTATCAGGAATGTCACTCCTTATACCATGACAGTGTATTATTTTAAAAGTTACTTTTTGATGATGACAGGAGTGGATGTCCAGCAGCTCAAAATGTTTTTGCCTTTTCCCAAAATACAAAACACATTAGTATCCTTAGGGGCTTTGTAGAACCCATATGAAACAACTAATGATTCACAAGAAAGTCAGAGATATGCCCACTGGCATCATTAATTGGAATCCTTCCATGTGGAAACCTTCCAATGCTTCCATTGGAAATTTTTGTGATGATTTTGTGTTTTCTACATTTGTTTTCTGTAGGTCAGTTAGGACTATCCTCTTCCTATATGGGTGTCACCTTGAACAGGGTCCAAAATGTCTATCACATATATTGGTGGAAATACAGACATGTAGTATATTTTAACATTTCCCTAGAGTAAACTTGGGTTGGAAACAATAAGCCCAGAAGAAAAATTACCCTCTTACATCATTCCTCTCCAAGTCTATATGTGAAACATGAGACCAATTTTGGTGGGACTTAAGCATTTGTAATACATACATATATATTCCACATATAAACACATACATAAAAGAAAAGATTGGATATAGTTCTGAGTTTATATAACTTAAATAAGAGAATGTTTAGATAGGGGAAAATAGTGATACTCAAATAATTGAAAAATTGTCTTGTAGAATTGGATTTCAACTTGTTTGTTTGACTACACAGGGCAAAAATAGGACCAAATGCAGCACTTCAAAGGAGGCACATTTCAACTTGACAAAAAAAAATGGAATTTTAAAAATTATCTGTCCAATAAAATAAAATGAGACATCTTTGAAATAAAATATTTCCCCATCAATAAAAGTATTTAATCAGATATTAGATTGTTTGATATAGTAGACAAAATTTTTGAATGAATTAAGAGTTAAACTGGATAATCTCTAGGACCTTTTCCAACCCTAAGACTATGTTTACTATTTATTTCAGTATTAAAATTAGAATTCATGATCTTAAACAAAATCATCATTAATTTCAATGAATTCTAAATACAGTATATTTCTAGTTTTAGAATAGTATGTGACATGTTATTCCTCTGTTTTCCTAGCATAAATTCTAAGAGGAGAGGTTTATTATCTTCTAAGGTTCCTACTACTTCTAGTAAATGAAGTAGCTTTTCTTTTGGTGGAAATCAAATCCAATGTATCCTTAATTGATTCCTTTTCCTCCTAAGAGAATCTCTAATTTGATTCTTTTTGCCTTTTGGTCAGCCTTGTAGATGAACTGTCATAGAAAAGAATAACAATATAATGATTGCATGTTTCTTCACATTTATGCCAAAAAAGAGTATAATTTCTAAATGAAGTCAATAATGTAAAAAAATACAGTCAACTTTATTTTCCTCAGTCATATCACAGGATAGAAAGCACATAGATTCCTAAAAATATGTTGCAGGTATGTATAATCATTCCAAATACACATCTATATCTGGGTATACATATGCACAAATAAATATATGCATATACATATCTAGGCACTTGTATATAAGTACATGCAGCTAGAGAGCATTGTACTGGCCAGACTATTGATTTAAGAATCCGAGGACCTAAATTCTAATTCAGCATCTCACATGATCTATATGGCATTCTTTAGGTTCAATAGTTGTTCATCTGTAACATGAACAGCTTGGGTTATCTCTGATGTGCTTTAAGTCTCTAATAGATAATGTTATGTATAACATTATATTATAATAATATATAATATATGTATATATACATTAATCCACATTTAGATGTGTGTGCACAATATACAAATCTATGCACTCTTTACTCTCATACTTATTTAAAATAAAGGACTAAAATCATTTAAGTCAATCTATACTCCCATGACTCATCCAAATTTCAATAAAATTTTTTTCAACTGGTTATTTAATTTCATGTTACTGGACATTTGAATGTCTTTTGAACACCATTGAACAGCTATTTATGATGTGTGTAGACAGAAATAAAAAAAACTATTTTTTTTCTTTAAACACAAAGATGCCTTAGTGAAAGGTGTAGATAAAGGAGACTGGCAAGATGTTATTTAAGATAAATAGAAAAATATATATTTTCTCTGGTGGTGACCCAGAAAAATATTTCTTAGGTTTATTAAACAGAAGATATATGTAAGTAAACCAAAAGAAAAAAGAATAAAAAATTCCAAATTAGAAACTAAAAATGTTTTACAGCTAGGCTTCATTGAAATTAGATTCCATTTTCAGTTCAATTCACTTTTGTCATGTGTGACTCATTAAATCAATGAATAAATTTATGCTGTCAATAATTCCTGTATAATATAGTTGGATAAGCTTACAAAATAAATGCATTTTTCTATAGGCAAATCCTATAGATTTGTGATCTATAGTGATCACAAAAAAAGTGATCAAATATCAGATTCTATCCTATTTTTAAAGAACCTTTGGGAGAAATGTAGATCCTTATTCTAATTCCATCACCCATTTTTTAAATCTTTGAAAATGATTTACTCAGACTTTAGTATCCAAATAGGTGAAATGATAGAGTTGGAATAAATGATATCTAAAGTGCCTTCAGGGTTGGTCCTCAGAGAACCACTTGACAACCACACAGACTCTGACCATACAACATGAAGAGAAGTATGAGTTTTATTATAGAATGTTACACATTTTCAATGAATTTGTGATCTCATGAATGTGTTTAATCCTCTCATCACTGCAGATCACCTTCTCTACCTTCTCATTCGGTATTATATTACCAGGTTCTGCCATAGATTCTACTGGACAATCATAATGTACTTCTCATGTTGAAGTAGCCATCTGGGAGGAAAAAAATAGCTTTTTTAAAAATAATTTTCACTGTCTGTCTCTATGATTCTATATCCCTGTGTCTAACTGTCTATCTTTCACTCTTTCTCTCTGTCTGTTTCCCTCTCTATAGAAAGATATGTATGAATGTCCATGAGAGTCAGTCATCCTAGAAGAACTAATCCAAGTCAATTGGTTTTTAAGAAATTACTCCCAGTCATATGTTTATAAATGTCATTCCTATGCCTCACCATGTTATATATCTATTGTGAAGTTTTTGAAGACTAGATCTCTGGTGAATTCTTCCAAGAAGGAAGTAGAGCTCATATCTCAACAACAACAATGAGTTTTGAGGACCAGCTTCCTAAGTATGGATTGCTTCATCACTAGCACTCTAACCACTTGGTAATAACTTTTTAAACCTATAGCAACTCATGATTTAATGAATAACAGAACAAAATGGCCCTGAATCCTGTGCCCTTCTACCATGGCAGTGGCATAATCTAAGACAGGCCTTTTTGGAAGGGAAAAATGGTGTACAGAAATAATTTTTAGGCCATCTATAAATTTTAACAAACAAATATCTTCTAAATTTGAGATTCTTATATAATAACATACTTCTAGGTATTTTATTAGAGAAAATATTGTTGGAAGAATTGAATCATACAAATATTGACATTCTCATTATTAGAATTGTAGCTAACTAGAATTGCTCATAGTTTCACCTTGGAGAGAAAATATGAATTGGAAGAGTTGCTTTTATAAATCATTCAAAAGGCAACAGGAAATATGATTCCATATGAAAAAATTGGTTATTTCATTGCACTGCATAAGAGATCTATTTGCAAATAACCCATGTACAGCAATATCTTTTTTGTTGAAGATGAAAAAGTAAAGAAATTCTATACAAAATTCTTTATTTGGTTACTTTAATGCAAAAGATGGAATAGATAAGTTGAGGGAAATTTAGTCAGCAAACTTTTACTGAGCACTTGCAATGTGCCCAATATTATTAAAATAAGTGCCATGAATAAAAAACAAAAATATGATCCCTGTTTTCAAGAAGCTCATTCAAATGTTTAAAAATGCCCATCAGGAATAAGAAATTTAAAAATGGCCTCTTAACAGATATGCAGAAAATTTATACATAATTGAATTTTTATTAAGAAAATAATTGCACTGTACTGGATGTGGAAATTTTGACTTCTATAGCAAAAAGTGAAAAATTTAATATCAGAAAAGGATTGATATGGCAATCATTCATGTGTTGTACCTCTTCTCTCCTTAGAGAATTTCCTATTCACATTAATTCTGGTGAGCTATATTCCCTAAAGGTAGCTATTATTTTCATGGCTCTAGATGTAGCCTTGAGGGGCTTTGTTTCTAGTATTGTTTCTCATGAATGTTTCTTACTCCAAATAAGAAAGAATTAATTAGTTTTATTTATTTGTTTGTGTGTTTGTTTGTCTGTTTATTTATTTATGGGTTTGTTCATTTATTTATTAGCAAAAGTCTCTACAAAGATGCTCTGGCAAAAACAATTATAAAACCATATCACAAATACCTACCCACCCCCCACCAAATAAAAGTCTAGACCTCAAACACATATTCAGAGTCTTATGACAATTGTAAGCATAAATGTTCTTTAATTCTGTGAGGAATTCTTGCTGGCCTTTGGTCCAATAAGCATTTTAGAGACTTTGTTTAAAGCTCTTTCCATATTGTTGTCTTCTAAGTTTATATCATGATCTTCCCTGCCACTGTAGTAGCTTTTTATGGTCAAGTCCTTTTTGTTGCTATTTGCTCACATTCCAAGTCTATTTCTTCACTTCATTTTGAGCCCTGACACTTTGCCAAGCTCCAGGTATTTTCATGCTCTCATTTTCAAAGTTAGTTGTCTAAATTCCAAGTAAAGGAAAAGTAAATCTATAACAGGTCCTTGAATCAGGGCCCAATTAAAATGATCTAAGAAATGATGCATTTACCCAGTCAGTAGCCAGGGCTAAAGAAATTTTGCCACACTATGAAAGACAGAAAAAGGACTAGATTATAGAAGCCAAGTTTGGAGCTAAGTTTGGGATATTTTTAGAGTGAGTGTGGATACAAGGAAGGACTATGTCTTAATGTATGTTAAGCATAGCAACCATGAGTCCACATTAATATATCCTGTTTGCTCTTTTGTGTATATCTTGTCCTGGAATCAGACAGAATCATTAAGCAAAGTCCCATATATTTTTTTAAATAACTATTGGCATCATTTTTATAGTCTCAAGCTTTGGGAGCATGCATTGACAAATGTGTTTTAAACTTATATTACAGCAAAATCAAAAAGTTAAAGAAAATGCTTAATACTGGTGACATATGTTTCAAATATAAAAAGGAGAGGAAAAATAAAAAAACTGAAATATTTTATTGCACATGCAATAAAATATAATGAGTTTAAAAAATTCAAAAATATAGCTTATAATCATTGACACACTGTGTCAGCTAAGAAAATATAGAATACAAGGCTTTCTCACCAAAAATGAGACCCATTTCCTCTTCATATCTGGCCTTGATCCACTGTGAATTTCATAAGGTAACAGTTTTTTTTTATAAGAAAAGTAGTATAAATATGTAGATATCAGTATCCCCAAAATTCTCAATAGCCCAATTATGTACAATAGTAAACAAACACACAATCATATTTCATATAAGTTGCTATATGGCATTTTAAAAGCCTATGAACTGAGGGATATTTGTCACAATTTTTACTAACAGAGCATATCTTTCAACCTTGGTAAACATATTTTTAAACAAAGTAAAACTCAGTTAGGGTTTTGAACATCATCAAGAAATCTTGATATTCTGGTGAAAGTAAAATTAGCTGAAGAATATAAATGAGAGGTGCTCCTTTTTTGGAGGGTCCTAGGGGTACAAATGCCCTGGGATTAATTGCCCAATTTCCATTCACATTTTTATAATGTGGGAGGTTGGAGGTTATAATTGTATTTCACTTCAGCTAGTAGAATGGGCATTACCTCGTCTTAGGAGCAGGCAAAATGACCAGAGATTGTTAAGAAAAATTCTAAAAATCATGTCTAAAGAACCCTTAAAATCAATTGAGATATTTAGCACATTAAATTTTCCAAAGGTTATTATAGCAATTTTCTGATGGAGTCCATCTATCCTCTATGTGACAATTTACAAAAGCAAAAATAGAAAAGGGTGTTTTTATATGGGCTTACTCAATAATGTTTGTTCAGCATAGTTATAGGGGGAAAGCAACAGAATTTAACAGTAGTTAAAACCCATTAAATGATTAATACATTAAAATGATTCAGTATAATAGAATAGTATGGAATGCAGTAATATATGAACTTAAAATCACAAAGTTAAACCTTAAACAAAAAAATGAGCAAAATGCAATAGAAATACAGAGATTTTTTACAAAACATTGGAGTCTGGAATGCCTTAAAAATATAACCTCTAGTCTCTTTAAAGTTCCTTAGTTGTTTTTTTTTAATCCATTTAGATGCCTATTATCAGAAGGCAGGAGATTGGTAATGGATAGGCACTGGGGGTTAAATGATCTGTCCAGGGCTACACAGTTGAGAAGTATCTGAGGCCAGATTTCAACTGAGGACCTTCTGTCTCTAGGCCTGGCTCTCAATCCACTGAGCCACTCAGTTGCCTTCCCAAACTCAGCTAAAGAGTTGCAGGGAGCTGAATTTTCCCCCTGAAGTAACAGAATCAGTGCACTCAGAAGATATCCTCTTAAAGTATTCATGATTTCAAGTTCCTGTTTGGAAAAGTCTCTTCCTTCTTTTCTTTTTTACTCCCTCCCTGTGATCCCCTTCCCCCAGTCCACATGGAAGATAATCGTAGCCTCAGGGAAAATTACCCCCTTTTAAAAATATCAGCCAGTGGAAGTGAGTCCTGGGGCGATGAACGATCTACTCCAAGGCTAGAGTCTGCTGGGGTTGGGTGGGCTAGTCACCAGGTGAGTGAGATCTGGATCAAACAGGTCCGGATACTGGGAATAGGAGCTGAGCCTGCCAGGTGGGAAGGGCAGGCAGGTGATTGATATCGAATCAAGAAAGTCCGAAGCTGATGGCTGCAGGTCAGAGCTGATCAAGACAGTTTTCTAAAAAAGCATCTTGGAGAAATGTGGCTTAGAAATCACTATCTAGGCTATCTTTCTTTTAAAAATAATTGAGAATCTTTTGTCCCATGAGGTCACCAACTGTTATAATTAAAATTTTAGTTTCTAGTAATAAAAGGTATTATATTTTTATGAGGTTTATTAAAGATTAAGCGATAAAGAAAATACAAATTAAGAAAGCATGTTTTTAGGCCCAGAGAGCCCATTCAAAACCACTCACTCTACATCCTGCCTGGTAGAGCTGCGTGAGCCCAGATGTGGAAGCCAAGAGCCCAATAAGAAGGCGGAGTTCATTTAAAAACCCCTCTCTCCTCGCAGCCCAGGTGATGACCTCACCTGGGATTATGGGGAACTCTGGGAGCTACCTAGGACTCTTGGGAATTGAATTCTAGGGTCAAATCTCCATTTTTTCAAATAGTGTAACCAAATTCCAGAATTCTCAGGCCAAGGAGATAATATTGTAAGCAGCTATAATGAAATAATTTAAATGTGTTGACCCAGCCAAGATAACAAATGGTTTAACAACCTCATCATTAAAGTACTGGAATGCTTAGAATATGATATTCTGGAAATCAAAGGAGTATACTCCTTTAGAGAGAAAATAGATAATTAATGAAATAGTGGAGTTTCAAACATTCCTAATGAAAAGATGAGAGTTCAATAGAAAACTTACTTTTCAAAACAATATTCTTGAGAAACATAAAAATGGTAAACATGAAAGTGAAATTCTAAGAGAGTCAATAAAGTTACACTATTTATTTTACTATTTGAGAAGATGATACTATAATTCCTAATAATGCCTTTATTATTGGTGCAATTGGAATGAACAAAAATGGATAGCATAATAGTGAGTGAAATCTGGTGGTATGACATTAAAAAAAAGTAAAATTAAGGCATAAGAAAAAGGGATGCTCTGGTAGAAAGGGTGAGGGAGAGATTGTGGAATAAAATATGTCCCATAAAAGAGATACACAAGAAATTTTGTAGTGGAAAGGAAAATTAGAAGGTGATGATCAATGCTTGAAGCTTACTCTCATCTGAATTGACTCAAAGAAGGGAATAGAATTCCAACTTAGTTGGAAGTCTATCTTCCCTACAATGAATAGTAGTGTAAGAGATCCTAAAAGGGCATGCTGATAGAAAAGAGGGCACATAGGGGGAGGTAGTGGTCATGAATAAAATACTTTTAAAGAGGGATATGAAGGAGAGAATAAAGGGTAAATCATAGTAATTAATCATAACTGAGAAAGTGAATGGGATGAACTCATTCATTAAACAAAATCAGACAGTAGAATATGTAATAATTTAACTGCCAGATATATTGTTAGAAGAAAAACTTTTGATTATATTAAATGAAAAAAAGTTTTGCACAAACACAACCAATGCAGTCAAGATTAAAAGGAAAACAGAAAAAAAAATATGGGGGAAAGTTTTATTTGGAGTTTCTTTGAGAAAGGTCTCATTTCTCAAAGATATATGGATGAGTCAAATTTATGAGAATACAAATAAAAGTTAATTCCCCAATTGATAAAAGGTCACAGTATGTGAATAGAAAGATTTCAAATGAAAATATCAAATCTATCTATAATAATTTGAAAAAAAGTTTTAAAATAGTATTGAGCATACAAATGCACATTAAAACAAATATAAGGCATCATTTCACAACTATTAAATTAGCTAATATGAGAAGAAAGGAAAATAAAAGATATTAAAGGAAACATCAGAAAATTTGGACACATGAACTGTCGGTAGAGTTATGAACTGACCCCTGTATTCCGGAAAGTAATTTGCAACTATGATCAAAGTTCTATATTGTAAAGATGAACTTAGATTTGTGACTTTAAATCTAGATTTAAATGGTTGCCAAATAAAATTCCCAAGTCAGTCTGGAAATTCATGGTAATTTAATTAATATAGAGGGAAGGAATTTAAGGAGAAGAGAGAGGGAGAGGAAAAAGAGTTAATTTAAATTGCTCTGGCTCAGGCTGAGTCAGGCAGGACTTAAAGGCATTGGACAAAAGGACATCCCTGAGCCCAAGGGAAAAGGAAGTCAGTCTTATCACTCACCACAAGACCATCTCAAGGAAGCTGTCTGAGTGATCTCCTCCAGGTTGAATTCCAGGATCAAACTGGTGCCCAGACTGCTCACAGGAAGTAATCAGCCAGATGCAACTTTCTGGGGAAAGTTTTTGAGAGACAAAAAAATCCCAAATATATAGACCTTTTAGCCTTTCTCCAGGACTCCCAATACTTTTAGTTCTCACCTTCTTTGATTAGTTTATATCTTTTGAGCTCCTTCACACTTCTTTGTTAAGTTCACCTTTTGTTAGTTACTTGACCTTTTTGTGATTAATTTAACCTTTATAGTTACTTAACACCTTTTTGTATTAAGATCTAAAAATAGACTTAGCTTAAAGTTCTAGCTTCATTATAAGGTGAGAAATAAGTACCTTCATTGTTCAATCAGGAGATTACAACTTTATCTTCCCCTAAAGTATGTCTAAGTAGGGTGTAGTAATTTCCAAGTTCACAATATTACTATATATTCATTGACCCAACAATAATTCTACTAGGTGAAAAATATCAAAGAAAAAAGGGAAGGATCCGTATGCACAAAAACATTTAGAGCAGTTCTTTTTGTGGTGGCAAAGAATTAGAAACTGAAGGGAAGCCTATCAGTTGGGGAACTGAACAAGTTGTGGTATGTGATTGTGTTATCTATAAGAAATGATAGGAGGACTTCCGGTCAAGATGGCGGCTTAGAGGCAGTGAAAGTTTAGACCTCTGAAAACCCTTCCTTACCGATCACAAACTGAATACTCCTAGGACACTGAAATTCAAACTGAACAACAGGACATACAGGGGAACCCTCCTCCTAGACCTGGATGAAAAGCTACTGCCCCCCAAAAGCCAGAACCCTAGATCACTTGGATCTAAGGGGTAGGCAGAAGGAAGGTCCCAGGATCCATCCCCCCCCAACCCACAGTGCTGAGCCAGCGGCAGCAGTGGAAACCTTAGGGCTGGCAAAAGGGCCTCAGGGCTGGCTATTCTGAAGGACTCACCTTGAAAGCAACCTGAGCCAGTCTCCAGAGCACCCAACACAGAAGGCAAGGAAACATAGAGAGAAGGGGGAAGCCTGCAGCCCCCTGGCTGGGTCCTTCCATCTGAGTCTCAAGGGAGGTTCCAGCTTTAGGGCATCAGCTGAACCCAATCCCATCAGGATCCCTCAGAGCTTCTTAAAGGACAGAAATCTCAGAGCCTGCAAAGGGGTTGCTCTGAAGGGCTTACCTTGAAAGTAACCTGGGCCAGTCTCCGGGCATTCATCACAGACTGTAGAGGAGGAGGTTTTTTTGGTTCAGGGATCATTTGGTCCAGGGATCATACCAGCTGAACTTAATCCTATCAGGAGACCTCAGAACCCAGGGAGCTCACGACCTCTCCCCACTTAGAGAGATTGATCATACACTAGGTCACAGAAACATGGCATACAAATGCAGAAAAGCAGAAATAATAAATGCAGCCTTTTCAGATCACAATGCAATAAAAATAATGATCAATAAGGGTATATGGAAAACCAAATCAAAAATTGATTGGAAATTAAATAATATGATACTCCAAAATCTTTTAGTTAGAGAACAAATCATAGAAACAATTAAAAATTTCATCGAGGAAAATGACAATGGCAAGACATCCTTTCAAACTTTTGGGATGCAGCCAATGCAGTAATCAGAAGTAAATTCATATCTCTGAGTTCATATATTAACAAACTAGGGAGGGTCAGAGATCAATGAATTGGAAATGCAAATAAAAAAACTTGAAATCAAACAAATTAAAAATCCCTAGAAGAAAACCAAATTGGAGATCCTAAAAATTAAGGGAGAAATTAATAAAATTGAAAGTGATAGAACTATTAAACTAATAATACTAGAAGCTGGTACTTTTAAAAAACAAACAAAATAGATAAAGTACTGGTCAAACTAATTAAAAAAAGGTAAGAAGAAAAGCAAATTAACAGCATCAAAGATGAAAAGGGGGACATCACCTCCAATAAGGATGAAATTAAGGCAATCATTAAAAATTACATTGCCCAATTATATGGCAATAAATATGCCAATCTAGGGGATATGGATGAATATATACAAAAATACAAACTGCCTAGACTAACAGAAGAAGAAATAGAATTCTTAAATAATCCCATGTCAGAAAATGAAATCCAACAGGCCATCAAAGAACTCCCAAAGAAAAAATCCCCAGGGCCAGATGGATTCACAAGTGAATTCTATCAAATAGTCAAAGAATAGTTAATCCCAATACTATACAAACTATTTGACATAATAAGCAAAGAGGGAATTCTACCAAACTCCATTTAGGATGCAAACATGGTAATGATTCCAAAACCAGGCATGTCAAAAACAGAGAAAGAAAATTATAGATCAATCTCCCTAATGAATATAGATGCAAAAATCTTAAATAGGATACTAGCAAAAAGACTCCAGCAAGTGATCAGAACGGTTATTCACCTTGATCAAGTATGATTTATACCAGGGATGCAGGGCTGGTTCAATATTAGGAAAATCATCCATATAATTGACCATATCAACAAGAAAACCAACAAAAATCACATGATTATTTCAATAGATGCAGAAAAAGCCTTTGATAAAATACAACGCCCATTCCTATAAAAAACACTAGAAAGCATAGGAATAGAAGGGTGTTTCCTAAAATTAATAAACAGTATATATCTAAAACCATCAGCTAATATCATCTGCAATGGGGATAAACTAGATGCATTCCCAATAAGATCAGGAGTAAAACAAGAATACTCATTATCACCTCTACTATTTGACATTGTATTAGAAACACTAGCAGCAGCAATTAGAGAAGATAAAGGAATTGAAGGCATCAAAATAGGCAAGGAGGAGACCAAGTTATCACTCTTTGAGGATGACATGATGGTCTACTTAAAGAATCCTAGAGATTCAACCAAAAAGCTAATTGAAATAATCAACAACTTTAGCAAAGTTGCAGGATACAAAATAAACCCACATAAGTCATCAGCATTTCTATATATTTCCAACACAGCTCAGCAGCAAAAACTAGAAAGAGAAATCCCATTCAAAATGACCTTAGACAAAATAAAATACCTAGGAATCTATCTCCCGAGACACAAACAGGAACTATATGAACACAACTACAAAACACTCTCCACAGAACTAAAACTCGACTTGAGCAATTGGAAAAACATTAAATGCTCATGGATAGGACGAGCCAATATAATAAAAATGACCATCCTACCCAAACTTATTTATCTATTTAGTGCCATACCCATTGAACTTCCAAAATTTTTCTTTACTGGTTTAGAAAAAAAAAATATAACAAAGTTCATTTGGAAGAAGAAAGGATCAAGGATATCCAGGGAAATAATGAAAAAATACAAAGGAAGGGGGCCTTGCAGTCCCAGATCTCAAACTATATTACAAAGCAGCAGTCATCAAAACAATTTGGTACTGACTAAGAGACAGAAAGGATGATCATTGGAATAGACTTGGGGCAAGTGACCTTAGCAAGACAGTATATGATAAACCCAAAGATCCCAGCTTTTGGGACAAAAACCCACTATTTGATAAGAACTGCTGGGAAAATTGGAAGACTGTGTGGGAGAGATTAGGTTTGGATCAACACCTCACACCCTACACCAAGATAAATTCAAAATGGGTGAATGACTTGAACATAAAGAAGGACAGTATAAGTAAATTGGGCAAACATTGAATAGTGTACATGTCAGACCTTTGGGAAGGGAAATACTTCAAAACCAAGCAAGAGGTAGAAAAAAATCACAAAATGTAAAATGAATAATTTTGACTACATCAAATTAAAAAGTTTTTGTACAAACAAAACCAAATGTAACTAAAATCAGAAGGAAAGCAACAAATTGGAAAACAATCTTCATAAAAACCTCTGACAAAGGTTTAATTACTCAAATTTACAAAGAGCTAAATCAATTGTACAAAAAATCAAGCCATTCCCCAATTGATAAATGAGCAAGGGACATGGATAGGCAGTTTTCAGATAAAGAAATCAAAACTATTAATAAGCACATGAAAAAGTGCTCTAAATCTCTTATAATCAGAGAGATGCAAATGAAAACAACTCTGAGGTATCACCTCACACCTAGCAGATTGGCTAACATGGCAGCAGAGGAAAGTAGTGAATGCTGGAGGGGATATGGCAAAGTAGGGACATTAATTCATTTTTGGTGGAGTTGTGAATTGATCCAACCATTCTGAAGGACAATTTGGAACTATGCCCAAAGGACCATAAAAGACTGTCTGCCCTTTGATCCAGCTATAGCACTGCTGTGTCTGTACCCCAAATAGATAATAAGGAAAAATACTTGTACAAGAATATTGATAGCTTCGCTCTTTGTTGTTGCCAAAAATTGGAAAATGAGGAGATGCCCATCAATTGCGGAATGGCTGAACAAATTGTGGTATATGTTGGTGATGGAATACTATTGTGCTAAAAAGAATAATAAAGTGGAGGAATTCCACGGAGACTGGAACAACCTCCAGGAAGTGATGCAGAGTGAAAGGAGCAGAACCAGGAAAACATTGTACACAGAGACTGATTCACTGTGGTACAATCGAAGGTAATGGACTTCTCCTTTAGTGGCAATGCAATGTCCCTGAACAATCTGCAGGGCTCTAGAAGAAAAACACTGTCCACTATCAGAGGACAAACTTTGGGAGTAAAAACACCGAGGAAAAGCAACTACTTGACTCCAGGATTTGAGGGGACATGTCTGAGGAGAGACTCTAAATGAACACTCTAATGCAAATACCAACAACATGGAAATAGGTTTGAATCAAAAACACATATGATTCCCAGTGGATTCGCTATGGGAGAATTGGGGGAGGGGGGAGGAAAAGAAAATGATCTTTGTCTCCAATGAATAATGTTTGGAAATCATCAAATAAAAAAAAGAAGATTAAAAAAAGAAATAATAGTCAGGATGTTCTCAGAAAATCCTGTAAAAATACATGAACTGATGCAAAATGAAACTAAATCTAAAGAAACATTGTAAATAACAATAGCAATGTTGTACAATGATCAATTGTCATTGACAACTATTCTGAGTAATAATACAATGATCCAAGACAATTCAGAAGGACTGAAAATGAAAAATTATATCCACCTATAGAGACAAAATGGAGTCTGATTCAAATCAAAGCATGGTGTTTTTTGTTTTTTTTTTACTTTTAAAAAAATTCTCATTCTGTCTGTGTTTTTGGTATTTTTTAAAAATAATATGGCAAATATAGAAATATGTCTTGCATGATTGTATATGCATATGCATATCCTTTATCAGATTTCTTGCCTTGTAGCATCTGTGTAGCTCAGTAGATAAAGAAATAGGACAGGAGATGGAGGATGCTGAGTTCAAATCTGATTTCAGACACTAGCTGTGTGACCCTGGGCAAGTCAATTAATCACAACTGCCATCTCTTTGCCTTAGAAACAGAACTTAGCATCAGTTCTAAGACAGTTGCTTATTCTAAAGCATTTGCTTGCCTTCTAATGGAAAGGAATAAAGAAGTAAGAGAATTTGGAACTCACAAATTTTAGAAAAATTAATATTAAAAAAAATTTGGCAATTGCTCTGGGAATGCCTAAAGTGTATCATAAACTATAGATAATATCCTCATCACTCAAAAGTCAAATTTCTTTCCATTTTTCAAATAAATTCAATACTACCTCTATTAATTAAATTTGACGTGATCTTGATCCTGCTTATGCCATATTGAATATATAGTAGGCTGAAAGATGCTTAGACTTGGTTTCACTCTTTTCATGATACCCTAACATCTTCACAACATGCAATCAACAAGTAGGTTAATAACATAGCATGCAGGTTAGTTAATCTTTTCATTTTTTCTATTAGAGTGAATGGTTTTTCATCATGGAAAGCCCAATGTTTGTCATTCATTGCATTAGTGGGAGATTCTTTTGGAGGTAAAATCCTACTTAATTTCTAGAATTGATAATTTGAGAAATATAATGCCATTTTATATTTCCTGTTTAAATCCTAAAACCAATAACTTGAACAATGACATTACCATTTTATCTTCCATCAAAATGTTTCTCTATATCCATTTTCATTAATCTCTGCTTCATATTTAATTCTAAAACACTTCAATATGAATTAGGAAGTTCTCCCCATGTAAAACTTATTAGAGATGCATTGCAACTTTCTGTAGTAGTTTAAATTAAGTGTTTCCTGGTAGGTGACTTCAAGCTCCTTCCCGTCCTGTATTCTTATGAGATTATTTTTGCATGATAAAGATGAATCATCTTCACTGCAGCTTATGATTCATTATATAAAAATACTGACATAATAGAGAGAAAACTGGTCAGCCTACTTAGGATAATGATCACAACTCAATGGGAACAGCAGGAAGCTGTGGTTGTTGGCAGTGGGTGAAAGTTACAGTGAGAAGGGCTTCATGGAATTTACTATGTCAATAGATAGTGAATGAGTGACCTCATTGCCAGGGCTCATAATACTTCAAAAAGACAGGATCAAAAGGAATGAAATAAGAATTTATTAAGTGCCTACTATGAGTCACAATCATCACTTAGTGTTTCACAAATACTATCTCATATGATATTTACAATAACCTTAATAGGTGGATGCTATTATTTATTCTCATTTTACAGGTAAGAAAATTTAGTGAGATAGAGGTTAAGGGACTTGGTCAGGGTCACATAACTAGTGAATGACTGAGGCTAGATTTTAACTCAGGTTTTATCGACTCCAGGTCTATCAGACAATTGCACCAACTACCTGACTCTGAAGGTATTCTATAACATAGTAAAACACAGAAATACACTGGGAAAATCTCTCTTGGAGAGAAACTGCCATAACTCTCACCAGGAGATGTATAACAACCATGAAGAGGACTCATCTGTCTTTCTCTGCTTTGAAGCAAATAGCTCCAAAATAACAATAAAATTGGCTGCCTAATGAAGACCATTCAAGAAATTATATGCTTCCATTTTAATTTTTATTGGATTGAGAGAGGTTAGTGATATCCACAATTTTCCAAATTAAAAAAAATCATTCTAAAAGGAAATGTTTTTTAAAAAACTAAACAAATATTTCTTTGGCAGTTATAAATAAGGGACCGTGCTATATGGTACAAAGTTTATAGAAAAGAACTGGGTGTAGCCTCTGATCCCAAGCAGTTTACAATATACTAGAAAAGATAACATTGAATTAAATAGCTAAAATATACGAAACAGAAAGAATAAAGCCTTCAAGAGATATATGATTAAAATGGCATTTTGGTTCACAAGACAGAGATAACTTCTAGTTAACTTCTGGTTAAGGGAATGAGAATCAAAGAAGACTACATAAAGGAAACCACATTAGACCTGGGGATTGGAAGACATATCATCCAGAAGGTATTGCATGAGCAATATCTGGAGATTCTCTCTTCAGGCAATGACTAGCTGTTTGACCCTGGGCACATCATTTACACTCAGTTCCTCAGTTCCCTCTTCTGTAAAACAAAAGTGTTAGATTCAGTGACCTCCAGTATCCTTTGTAGTTCTCATGACCACATGAGAAAACAAGGTGGGTCTGTTCAGGGACCATTAAGTACTTCACATTTGCAGGAGAAGAGGGTATGGGAAAGGAAAATAGTGTAAAATTGTACTGGAAAGTTAAATTTTAGTCTGACTGGACAAAGATATAAATGCCAAGTTTCTGGATCATAGGAAGTACTTAATAAATGCATGTTGATTGAATAACTGCCTACCCATGGAACTTGCAATTAAATCTATCAGCAAAAGAGAGATCCTGAAGGTTTTTGAAAGAAGAATAATGTGATCAGAATTGCTATTAAATTCCATCTCATCAGATTTGGCCCTTTATACTAGCTTGTCAAAATTATTAGAGCCCTGACTTTTAGCCATCTCGAATCATAAATTTGATGGATGTCATATATACATTAATTCATATCATTACCAAAGAAGCGATCCCTTCCAACTCCAAATCTCTTATCCTTTGTTGAACAGTATAGAATTAAGGATGGATGCCTGGATCAAATCAGTAGGGGGGCCTCAATCCAAGAGGGCAATGATTCATTAACTACCTTTTTGAAAGGCATTCTTTCAACAAGTTCTGAATCCTCCTCAGCATATTATCTTTAATCTTGTGTATATCATTCTTGTTTTCAAGGGGAGCATGAGGAGCTTTCAAATGACTTCCTCAAATGCAGATTTGCTAAGTTTATGATTTATTTGTTACTTGTCAGAAAAAGGAATATTTAGTCTAATATTAGAGTTCTTATGGGGCCTTCCATTTCTCTTCATGAATGTACACTCAATATTGTTTTATTATAAAGGATTTTTTAATGTATAATGAACCAAAGTTAGATTTACTATAGTTTGCAGACTATTATCTTCCTTCTTTTTTCACAAAATATAGAAAGTCATTTGCCTTCATTAATCCTATAATATCTACCATTCATGAAGACTTTTCAAAAGTTAAAAGCAGCTCACCAATTACAGTCACATTTCCAATTTCATTTAGTACATTGAAAGGTATCATTTTTCAGGAAAAACTCATTTAGGAAAGCTAGGTACTTACTTTACCTAGCTTCACTTAGTTTAGATTTCTACTTTTCATTAACTATTTTTTCCTTCCTTCCTCATAATCTGAAGATTTTTCACTTTGCCAGGAGAAAGAGAAGCAAAATAAAAGTTGAGTGATTCTCCTTTCTTTTCCATCAAATTTTCCTCTTCAACTCCAAGTAGACACACTATTCCTTTAATCATTTTTTCTTGCTAAAAGGTAATTTTCATTGTCCTCCATATATAAGTTTTCACTAATTCTATGATCTTACACTCTTGATAATTTTTTCACAGAATAATGACATTCTTTTGTATTTATTCTCAGTAGTGTGTCCTAAACCTCCATATTCCAATAAATGTATTATTGGATCAAAGTATGTTGATGCATGCCTTCTATATTTATATTGGTTTCTTTACCCAGCCTTCCTTTCCTACCTAATCAGAATTATTTCTATCTTAATATTTCCTGATCCATCCCATGCAATCATCCCTTAAGCCATAAAGTTTTATAATACTAGAATTTTAGACCATGAGATCCTAAATCTCTTTCCTCTGATTTCTTTGGAAACTCCTCTCAAAAAATGAACTTCAATGATCAAAGTTCTAATTCAAGAGAGCTATTTTGATCTCAAAAATATGGCACACACTTACTGAGATGAGACCTAATGGATTATGACTCTGGAAAGATACAGTATGCTATATAATATAGAATATCATTGCCTTCCTCCTTTTTCAGACTTTTCTATGTATTACTTTTCACATACTGCTTTCATTTTTTCCCTCAGGGAGAACATTCTCCCTGGCAAACTGGGGAACAAAAAGTTGCATTACTCTATCCTTTTTAAATTCTACTCTAACAGGGGGAGGAAACCAGAATTCGTGCATATGTTATTATTACTTGACATTGTCAGAAACACAATCATAAAGCATTCATGTCAAGTCACCATAAAATTACACTCTCTCATCCTTGCTGGAAACAAGATTCTTACTTCTCTATTGCTCTTCTTAATCACTCTTGTGGCTAAATCAGATTGTTAACCAACTTGGCAAACTGCCTATTTACCATAGTTAATTGTTTGGGGGGGGTTTTGGGGGGGGTCCTGGGCAAATTTTTATTTATAGTGTACTTTCCACATTTGCTTAAGCTTTTTTTTTTACCCTTTGCAATAAGAACATAGTTTACTCAGATGTCCTGAAACTATAATTAGTAATTTCCTGTTGAAGACTTTATCACAGTAAAAGCTGATGACTCTGAAAGGTCTCAAGTAGAAATCTCACTACCAGATATATCTTACCTGGTCCTTTCCTCTTCCCTGATTATCAGATTTGAAGGAAATTATTTTCTGCCTCACCATTTTGTATAAAACTACTCCTGTTTATAGATGCTTTCTACAAGTTCCAGACCCTCAAATGGCCTCCTAATTCATTATTACTTAAAGAAATTAAACCAGTTGAGCATACAGAATGAAATAGATAAAAATGGATATTGTCCAAATTATGGCATATCGTGTCTTTACATTGTTCCTTGTAAGTGGATTGTTCTCCTTTACTTCTGCTTTTTGGAATTTCAGATTCCCTTCTAGAATTAAAATTAGTTCAGAAATTAAGTACCATGACATATAGAAAAAACAAATACTGTAAAATATAACTTGGGTCCTGAAGGTGTTGCTTCAGTTCATTCTTGAAGGGAATGTATATATTACATGTACATACTATATATTTATAATTTGTATATATCAATAAAATATAAGACATATTGAGAAGATATATACATATGTAAATAAAGGTGTATGTATATATATATATATACACACATATAATATTCATATGTACTTATCCTATTCTCTCTTCTCTTATATCCAAACATATACTACCAGAAGACAGGCATAGTTTCATTTTTGTGGTTATTGTATTTCCGGTGATTGGCATGTAGCAGGCACTTATTTAAGTCTTGTAGATTAAGTTTATCCATGAGCATCTATTTTGTATAGACACTGAAGTGTCTATGAATTTTCTTAGAACTAATGAGGGCCAAATTACTTTTAGAATAATTTGTGTGATTTTCAATAATCTCATAATATTCTCTTTAAAAAATAGCAATAACAAAATCTAGATATTTTAAACACCTTTACTTTTTCCATGATGGATACAAATCACAAAATATTCTTCCAGTGGGGGTTAGCAAGCTATTTTCACAAAATCAAACATTCAAAACTGTCATGGGACCACGGAGATGGAAGGCAACTCAAGATTTATTACACAGGATAATGACTTCCAGTCAAGATGGCGGCTTAGAGAAAGCTAAAGTTCAGATCTCTGGAAAACCCTTCCCGACCGATCTCAAACTATAAGCTCCTAAGGCACTGAAATTCAAAACGATCAACAGCACAGACCCTGGGAATCCTCCTCCTGGACTTGAACCTGGATCAAAAGGTACGGCCCACCTCAAAAGCCAGAACCTGAGATAACTCGGACCTAAGGGGTAGGAGCGCAGAGTCCAAGGCTCCGGGAAACCGCAGCCCCGCCCCGCTCAGAGAGCAGGGTCCTCGGAAACAACAGCAACCCTCAGGGCCTTCTATCCGAGTCCCAGTGAAAGTCACTGCCCTCGGAGCTCCGGGAAACCGTGGCCCATCCCCCCAATGAGAGCAGGGTTGTCTGAAACAACAGCAACCCTCAGGGCGGGCAAGACAGCCTCACCAGCTGGATCCTACTATCCAAGTCTCAGTGAAAGTCACTGCCCTCGGGGAAGCCACGGCCCCTTCCTCCTCAGAGAGCTGGGTCCTCTGAAACAATAGCAACCCTCAGGGCCAATGAAACAGCCTCACAGCCAGCTATTCTGAAGGCAACTTCCAGAAAGCAACCCAACCCAGTCGAGGGGGCACCTTAGCAGCAGGAAAACAGAACCAGGGGAGAGTGTGGCCCCCTGGTCCACTTCCATTCCAGTTCCAGTGAAAGTCACTGCCTTAAGGCATACTAAATTTAACCCAGGGAAAGCTCATAGAACCGACAATCTGCCCAAGACTAAAGCCTCTGAACACCAGACAGAGATAAGAAAAGCTAATCCTCCACATTCAGAGATGGCAAACTCCACAGAAGCACAGAAGCCCCCAAATCTCAAGAAAAATAAGAAGAAAGGGGCGACTTTGGACACATTCTACAGAACCTCTACAGAGGAGATAGAAGATGATATGCAAGAAAATGCTTCGAAACCTTCCAAAGGAAATGGAAACTCTCCACAAACCCATGAAGAATTTGAATCAGAAATGACCAAAAAGATGGAAGCCTTCTGGGAGGAAAAGTGGGAAATAATGCAAAAGAAATTCACGCATCTACAAAACCAGTTTGACCAAACTGAAAAGGAAAACCAGGTTTTAAAGGCCAGAATCAGGCAGCTGGAAGACAACGATCGTGTAAAAGAGCAAGAATTAATAAAGCAAAGCCAAAATACCAAGAAATTAGAAGAGAACATAAAATATCTCTCTGACAAGGTGACAGATTTGGAAAATAGAGGGAGAAGAGATAATTTAAGAATAATTGGACTTCCAGAAAAGCCAGAAATAAACACCAAACTCGACATGGTGATACAAGATATAATCAAAGAAAATTGCCCAGAGATTCTAGAACAAGGGGGCAATACAGCCACTGACAGAACTCACAGAACACCTTCTACACTAAACCCCCAAAAGACAACTCCCAGGAATGTAATTGCCAAATTCCAAAGCTATCAAACAAAAGAAAAAATCCTACAGGAAGCCAGAAAAAGACAATTTAGATATAAAGGAATACCAATCAGGGTCACACAAGACCTTGCAAGTTCCATTCTGAATGATCGTAAGGCATGGAACATGATCTTCAGAAAGGCAAGAGAGCTGGGTCTTCAACCAAGAATCAGCTACCCAGCAAAACTTACTATATACTTCCAAAGGAAAGTATGGGCATTCAACAAAATAGAAGACTTCCAACTTTTTGCAAAGAAAAGACCAGAGCTCAGTGGAAAGGTTGATACCGAAAAACAAAGAGCAAGGAATACCTGAAAAGGTAAATATTAAGGAAAGGGGGAAAACGTTATCTTCTTCTTTTACTCAAACTCTCTTCTATAAGGATTACATTTATATCAATCTATGTATACTAACATGTGGGGAAAATATAATGTATAAATAGGGGGTAAAGAAAGACCAAATAGAATAATCTTTCTCACACAAAGATTCACATGGGAAGGGGAGGGGAAGAAAACTCCTATAAGAAAGAGAGGAAGAGAGGGTTTTCTACTTAAACCTTAATCTCAGGGAAATCAACTCTGAGAGGGAAAAACATCCAGATCCATTGGTATCTTGAATTCTATCTTACCCAAGAAGGGTAGGGAGAAGGGAAAACCAAGGGGGGGGAGGGGGAGAGGGAAAACAAAAAGGGAGGGAAAGAGAGGGGGGAGGGGGAGGGAACAAAAAGGGAGGGACTAAAAAGGGAAACATCAAGGGAGGGGACAAGGGGGACTGATTCAAAGTAAATCACTGGACTAAAAGGTAGAGCCTAAGAAGAAAAGGTTAGAATTAGGGAAGGCAATCAAAATGCCAGGGAGTCCACAAATGACAATCATAACTTTGAACGTGAATGGGATGAACTCACCCATAAAACGTAGACAAATAGCAGAATGGATTAGAATCCAAAACCCTACCATATGTTGTCTTCAGGAAACACACATGAGGCGGGTTGACACCCACAAGGTCAGAATTAAAGGATAGAGTAAGACCTTCTGGGCCTCAACTGACAGAAAGAAGGCAGGAGTGGTAATCATGATATCTGATAAACCCAAAACAAAAATAGACCTGATCAAAAGTGATAGGGAAGGTAATTATATTTTGTTAAAAGGGACTTTAGACAATGAGGAAATATCATTAATCAACATGTATGCACCAAATAATATAGCACCCAAATTTTTAATGGAGAAACTAGGAGAATTGAAGGAAGAAATAGACAGTAAAACCATATTAGTGGGAGACTTAAACCAACCATTATCAAATTTAGATAAATCAAATCAAAAAATAAATAAGAAAGAGGTAAAAGAAGTGAATGAAATCTTAGAAAAATTAGAATTAGTAGACATATGGAGAAAAATAAATAGGGATAAAAAGGAATACACCTTCTTCTCAGCACCACATGGCACATTCACAAAAATTGACCATACATTAGGTCACAGAAACATAGCACACAAATGCAGAAAAGCAGAAATAATGAATGCAGCCTTCTCAGATCACAAGGCAATAAAAATAATGATTAGTAATGGTACATGGAAAACCAAATCTAAAACCAATTGGAAATTAAACAATATGATACTCCAAAACTGTTTAGTTAAAGAAGAAATCATAGAAACAATACTTTCATCAAGGAAAATGACAATGGCGAGACATCCTTTCAGACCTTTTGGGATGCAGCCAAAGGGGTAATCAGAGGTAAATTCATATCCCTGAATGCTTATATTAATAAACAAGGGAGAGCAGAGATCAAGCAATTGGAAATGCAAATGAAAAAACTCGAAAGCGATCAAATTAAAACCCCCCAGCAGAAAACCAAACTAGAAATCCTAAAAATTAAGGGAGAAATTAATAAAATCGAAAGTGATAGAACTATTGATTTAATAAATAAGACAAGAAGCTCGTACTTTGAAAAAACAAACAAAATAGACAAAGTACTGGTCAATCTAATTTAAAAAAGGAAGGAAGAAAAGCGAATTAACAGTTCTAAATCTCTTATAATCAGAGAGATGCAAATAAAAACAACTCTGAGGTATCACCTCACACCTAGCAGATTGGCCAACATAACAGCAAAGTAAAGTAAGGAATGCTGGAGGGGATGTGGCAAAGTAGGGACATTAATTCATTGCTGGTGGAGTTGTGAACTGATCCAACCATTCTGGAGGGCAATTTGGAACTATGCCCAAAGGGCAACAAAAGAATATCTACCCTTTGATCCAGCCATAGCACTGCTGGGTCTCTACCCCAAAGAGATAATGGACAAAAAGAATTGTACAAAAATATTCATAGCTGGGCTCTTTGTGGTGGCCAAACCTGGAAAACGAGGAGATGCCCATCAATTGGGGAATGGCTGAGCAAATTGTGGTATATGTTGGTGATGGAATACTATTGTGCTAAAAGGAATAATAAAGTGGAGGAGTTCCATGGAGACTGGAACAACCTCCAGGAAGTGATGCAGAGAGAGAGGAGCAGAACCAGGAGAACATTGTACACAGAGACTAATACACTGTGGTATAATCGAACGTAATGGACTTCTCCATTTGTGGCGGTGTAATGTCCCTGAACCATTTGCAGGGATCTAGGAGAAAAAAACACTATTCATAAGCAAAGGATAAACTATGGGAGTGGAAACACCGAGGAAAAGCAACTGCCTGAATACAGCGGTGGAGGGGACATGACAGAGGAGAGACTCTAAATGAACACTCTAATGCAAATATTATCAACATAGCAATGGGTTCAAATCAAGAAAACATGTAATGCCCAGTGGATTTATGCGTCGGCTATGGGGGGTGGGGGGGAGGAAAAAAAATAATCTATATCTTTAATGAATAATGCTTGGAAATGATCAAATAAAATATAATTAAAAAAAAGATTTATTACACAGGAACACACTTGGCTTTACTGCATCTGCAATTTTGGTTAACTTCAAGAGGAGAGAAATGACAAGTATGCCATGTGATTTGATTCCTTAATAGTTGCTAGGACAGAGTATAGACCCAATAGTCTATGAAATTAATGTAGATCATTGTTTAAAAAAAGTGAGAACTGGGGCTGTTTATGGAATATGGAAATGGGCACAGAGATGTAGGAGATGAGATGGATCCGAAAGTTTTATGAACATAAAATGGATGGGGAAAATTGGAATGAGATGATAATGAAAAAGATGATGGGTTTGGCTTGGATTATCTTAGCCTTTGTGAGATCAAGTGGCCAATAATGCCAGTTCTAGAACTTCCCTCTACTCTCAAATAGCTTGAAGTAAAAATTTCAAAAAATTCCCAAACCCATAATTCCTTTCCTTATTCTTCCTTTCTTCTCATCATCTTTCAGTTTGTGTGGATGAAGGGGAGCTGATATTCCAAAGCAATTTGGTTATAGATTGCTATTTGAAAAATTCTTTAGGACAGAACCAAGATGGTGGTTTAGTAGCAGGAAAAACTTGGAGTTTCTAGGAAATGTCTTTAAAACTGATCTTTATGAGGCATCTCAAAAGGACAGAGGTCAAAACAGGATAAGTAAAGGGGTTCTTCCACTGGACACAACGTGAGAAGTAGGCAGAGAGAGGAGATTCCCACACTATAAGGGGGAAAACTACACAAGGAACTACCCGTCCTGTCACTCACTGGGCCAGTGAGAAACAGGGCTAGGGAAAACTTCAAATTCTTGGTGGCTGGCTGAAAACACCAAAAACTCTCCCCTAAGGGTATGGCATATATGGGCAGTGAGGCTCTTGGCATAGCAAGGAGTTCTTTCCCATGCAGAAGCAGCAGAGGTAGCAACAGCTAAGGAAGATAGCCTCAGGGAAAAATGTAATGTAGCTTGCTACACTATAGACCCACCCTTGAAAATACCAGCCATAGGAGATGGGGCTTAGAGCTGTAGCAGAATCAGCAGTAGCTGAGGAAATAGAATACTTAAATAATCCCATATCAGAAAAAGAAATTGAACAAGCAATCAAGAAACTCTCTATTAAAAAATCACCAGGGCCAAATGAATTCACAAGTGAATTCTATCAAATGTTTAAAGATGAATGAATTCCAACACTCTACAAACTATTTGGCAAAATAGGCAAAGAAGGAGTCTTAGCAAATTCTTTTTATAATACAAAGATGATACTGATTCCCAAGCCAAGAAGACCAAAAGCAGAGAAGAAAAAGTACAGATCAATATCCTTAATGAACATCAATTCAAAAATATTAAATAAAATACTAGCTAAAAGGCTACAGCAAGTTATTCACAAGGAGGATTTATACCAGAAATGCCAGGATGATTTAATATTAGGAAAACTCTCTGCATAATTGACCATATCAAACCAAGCAAACTAATAGAAATCACATGGTTATCTCAATAGATGCAGAAAATCCTTTGACAAAATATAATACCCATTCCTATTGAAAACATTAGAAAATATAGAAAAATACCCTTTCATCAAAATAATAAATGGTATTTATTTAAAACCATCATCAAATACCAACTGCAATTTGGATAATATATATGCCTTCCCAATAATATCAGGAGTGGAGAAGGGATACCCTTTATCACCACTACTATTTAATATTGAACTATAAATGCCAGCAGTAGCAATTAGAGAAGAAAAAGAAAGTGAAGGTATCAAAGTAGGCAAAGAGAAAATTAAACTATCACTCTTTGCAGATGACATGATATACGTAGAGAATCTGAGAAAATCCACTAAAAAGCTAGTAAAAACACTCAATAACTTTAGCAGAGTTGCATGGTACAAAATGAATCCACATAAATAAGCCTTCCTATATGTTTTCAACAAAACCCAGCAGCAAGAGTTAGAAAGAGAAACTCCACTTAAAATCACTCTGGACAATATAAAACATTTAGAATAAACTTGCCAAGAAAAATTCAAAAATTCTATGAACATAACTACAAAACACTGATCACATAAATAAAACTAAGATCTAAACAATTGGAATAAAAACAATTCCTCATGGGTAGGGTGAGCTAATATAATAAAAATGAGAATCCTACCTAAACTAACTTAATTTATTCAGTAGTATAACTATCAAACTACAAAAAACTTTGTTTATAGATTCAGAAAAAAAAGATTACAAAGTTCATTTCGAAGAACAAAACATCAAGAATATCAAGGGAACTAATGAAAAAAAATGTGAAGGATGGAGACCTAGCATTAAAAAATCTCATATAAAGCAGTGATCATCAAAATAATATGATGCTGGCTTAGAGATAGAAGGGTGGATCAATAGAATAGACTTGGGGTAAATGACAGTAGTAAGATGGTGTTCAATAAACCCAAAGATTCTAGCTTTTCTGAGAAGAACCCACTACTCGACAGAAACTGCTGGAAAAATTAATAAAAGTTATGGGAGAAATTAGGTCTAGATAAACATTTTACACCCTTTTACATTTATACCAAGATAAATTTAGAATGGGTCAATGACTTAAATATAAAGAATAAAATCATAAACAAATTAGGTGAACACAAAATAGTATACCTGCCAGATCTATGGAAAGGAAGGAATTTAAGAACAACAAGGAGATAGAGAACAGTACAAATTTCTACACAAACAAAACTATTGCAACCAAAATTAGAAGGGAAAGAACAAATTAGGAAAAAAATATTTATAACAAAAACCTCTGGCAAAGGTCTCATTTTTCCAATTGATAAGGAGCAAAGTCAGTTGTACAAAAAAATCAAGCCATTCCTCAATTGAAAAATGGTCAAGGGACATGAATAGGCAGTTTGCAGATAAAGTATCTCATAATTAGAGAAATCCAAATCAAAAAAAGTTTGAAGTACCACCTCACACCTAGCAGATTGGCCAATATGACAGTAAACAAAAAGAATGAGTGCTGGAGGGGTTGTAGAGTTGTGAATTAATCCAGTCATTCTGGAAGGCAATTTAGAATCATGAACAGAGGGCTTTAAAAGAATGCATACCCTTTGATCCAGCCATACCACTAATAGATTTATACCTCAAAGAGATAAAAAGGAAAAAAAAATACTTTTTCCAAAAATATTCATAGCTGTATTTTTTGTGGTGGCAAAAAAATGGAAAATGAAGGGCTATCCCTTGATTGGGGAATGGCTGAACAAATTGTGGTATATTACAGTGATGGAATATTATTGTGCTGTAAGGATTGATGATCTGAAGGATTTCTATGTGAACTGGGAGAACCTCAATGAATTGATGCAGAGTGAAATGGGCAGAACCAGGAGAACATTGCACACAGAAAGTAAAACATTGTGGAACAATCCAATATAATGGACTTCGTTACTAGTAGCAATGCAACAAGCCAAAAGACTACTGAAGGACTTATGGGAAAGAATGCTAACCATATTGAGAGAAAGAACTATAGGAATAGAAATGAAAAACAAAAACATATTATATTACTTATTACATATATATGGATATGTGATTTGGGGTTTAGATTTTAAAAGATTGCTGTAAAGCAAAAATGAATAATATGGAAATAGATATCAAGTGATAACATACAACCCATGTGGAATTGCTTTGACTCTGGGAGGGGGAAAGAGGGAAGGAAAAGAAAATGAATCATGGAAACATTGAAAAATAATTTCAAATTAAAATTAATACAAAAAATAGAAATTATTACAAAAATGATTGAAGACCAGAGAATCTAGATGGCTCAATGGATTAAGAGAGATGTGTGGGGACATGAGGTTCTAAGTTCAAATATGACCTGAGACACTTCTTAGCTGTGTGACTCTAGGCATGTCACTTAACCCCATTTGTCTAGTCCTTGTCCTTCTGTCTTAGAGTTGCTACTAAAACAGAAAATAGTGTTTTTTTTAATTATTGAGGATTAAATTGGTAGCTTGTTAATGTGGATTATATCTACTAATATTTACCATAACAAAAATTAAAACCAATAAAAATTTAAAGTTTACAAAAAAGAAAAATTCCTTACAGTTTGCATCGTAAAGTGTTATTTAAAGTTGTAAGTGTTAAAATTAATGGTTTGTCTAAATATATGAAAATTATAAATCTTTTACTTACAAAAGAGGTGGAAGGAGTGAAAGCAGAGGAATACAAAATTGTAGAGAAGACATTAACCTATCTAACTAAATATTGTTCCAGTGTTTGGTTTAGCCAGGACTTGTTAACCTTCAACCAGAATTAAACGATCTTCAGGAAACAGGAAAGGAAAATCAGCCATCCACTCACTCAAGTTCCTTTTAAGAGGCAGGCCAAGACAATGACTTGAGTTGAAGATGACTTCCAAAACCAAATTCCTCCTTGGATTGATTCTCTTATTGGAGTCCACTCTCCCTAATCTCAGAAATTCAGGAACATTTATAGTGGCTTCTTATCTCCTCCCCTCTTCACATGGGCCAATCACAGCTTCCAAATTATCTTGTTTGTGGGAACTATTTTGCACCTCCTGAAGGGTGTGAACTCTTAACAGAATTCACAATTTTCTGACTATTTGAGTACAAAAAAGGGTGGGGCTCTCCAAGTTATCTTGCTGACTTCTCACTTAGCACTAGGTATGAATTCAGTAAGTGGTTTATGAGCTCTTCCACCTAGTTCAAGTGTTGATTCAAAGTCAGCATTAACCAAAGTGTTAACACCAACTAGGCAAAGAGAATAAAGTATTCCCTTTTCTCAAGTGTGAACTTAAAGAGATCAGAGAACCAACAATTTCCTTTCAGATTTTTTTAATCACCTTATTGTACTCCAATAAATTACATGACCTTGAAAAATGCGTTGAGGTCCTATGGAGTAGGTTAAGGGTAAATAATGAGAGAATATTCTATTCACAGGCAGTGAGATGAAACTATTTAGATCTACCCATAATCTTCATAATTCTAAATGATAGTCAAATTTCTCTTGCCAGGATTACTTTTAAATAAGGATGGGAAAGGATAATAAGAGGAAAGCAACTAAATCTGTTTTGAATGGAGACCATTGCAGTGGGAATCCATTTCTTGTGTGAACTTTTGAGAAAACTCATGTGTGAACCCTTTAGCCACTGATTAGAATGGAGAACAAATTTAAGTGTTTATATCTTTGCTGGCTAAATATTCATCAATTGGGTGTCAAACCATGATTTTTGTAGAGAGAAAAAAGCAGGTGAAAATGATAGTTGTTAAGGGAAAAATTTAGGGTTGATACTGAATATATTTTTGGTGATGACCAGGGATTTAAATTTTAAATCCCAATGAAATACTCAAGTCAGAATGGAATTTTATGGTGATTTATTTATAATAGAAGGAAGAAATTAAGAATGAGGGAGAGAAAGGAAGGGTAATTTCTGCTCCAGCCTGTCCTGAGCCAGGGGGAGTTCAGAAGCCTCAACCAAAGGGCCTTTCCAGAAGATTAAATCGAACGTGGCTTCAAAGCATGAGGTCTCCTCCAAGATGAGGGGCCTCCTTGGAAGCTGCTGCCTTTAGAATGATCAAGAAAAAGGGGAGTCAGACTTACCACTCAACACATAATCTTTCAGGGAAGCAGCCTGAGGTCCCATGCACCACCAAGTCAAGTTCCACCTCCAAAGTCCACAGAAGCCACTCTCAAGAAATGATGCAATATATCAAGACAGTTCTTTACATCACTTCCCATGTCTCACATGTGCCAATGGTGGCTTAAACTTGACTTAGGACAGTCCATGGGGTCAGTCAGTTGTTTCTGATTTGTTACTTGCTAGAAAACTTAGGTCATAGGCCATCCTTCCCCACATTTAATCCTTGTATGGGGGTGTGTACATTCATGGTTGCTAAAATTCTAAAGACTAAGTAGGGTGGAGTAAATCTAAAATTTACATAGTGTGGGTATCACTCTAGCAGCAATGCTGTTTCAATCAACCACTACTTATACAACCTATCACATTATAATCATAGAGAAATTAAAATTACAAGTGGTCTATATGACAAAAAAGACTTTTAATATTTAATAGGTGAAAACATATCAACAATTATATTTTCTGAGCAACTGCTATAAAATATATAATCATCTGGTAGAGTGGTATCTGCCTGAAATCCTCATTATTATGGGAGACTGATGTTCATGAATCACTTCAGTGGACTTTGCTGCTTTTGTATCTCTAGTACATATAGAATGAATATAACAAGCTCCCAACATGAGGAATGGGATGGAGTGAAGCACCTGGGGAAAAACAGCACAGATAATAAACCCAAGAAATAAATCTTATCTGCTGATAAAAAAAAAGGTGTGGTTAGTCCTTGTATGGCCATTATACTGACAGCATGGGTGAAATAGAGATAACCAATTTTGGAGGGAAAAAGAATATGTGATTTAAATACATATAGGACTAGAAAGATATTCAGGTCATACAATTGATGAACAATCTAAATGTTGAACTAATATTATGTAAGTATTAAAAGAAACACAGAAAAATTTATTTGGCATATCTTTTTTGTCACCTCAAGTCAATAAGCATTAATCATATATTATATGTTGGACACTGTACTAAGCACTGAGTATAGAAAGAAAGATTAAAAAAACTGGGAAAGACTTCTTGTAAAAGATAGAATTTTAGTTAGATTTGAAGAAAGCCAGGGAAACCAGAAGGCAAAAATGAGGAGAAAGAGAATTCTAGGAAAAGGTGATAGCTATTAAAAATTCTCAGCATTAAAAAATAGAGACTTACAGGGGCAAATCCAAGAAGGCAGAATAACCCAGATTACCTCTGAGTCACCACAAGAATCCTCCCCAATCAATATTAAAATATAACCATAAAATAAATACAGGAGTGAAAGAACCAATAAAAAGACAGAGTGAAACAACTTTTTAACAAAAGAAAAACCCAAAATGTAGACAGAGAACATCTAGGGCACTGGGGTAAAAATGGAGGAGAGTCATAAAGAGGTTATAACAAAGAGTGAAGAGAAAGCCAAGAATAAGCTTTACAAACCACTGACCCACATTTTCTCTCTCAGGCTTGGAACCTAAGTCCAAGCAAACATTCATATCCTAATGTCCTGACTAGACAAATAGTGGTCCAAGCCAACCCATACCTCTTGAAATTTCAAACCCGTGGAGAAGTCCAGAGTATCATCCCAGGCAACCTGAGGTAAAGTGAGCTAATTATTGTGGGCCCAGAGCAAAGTCAGGAATCCCAGTCTAGACTTGGGATAAGGACATAGTTTACAGTTTGGGGTAGCTACCAAGGGGAGGGGAGCTGGATCTTTTGCCTAAAGATAAGGAAAGAGCTCAAGGATATGACAATCAAAGGTTTGCTCAATTAGAAGAAGTACACAGAAAAACTAAAAAATGTATATCTAAGCCTGAGGCTACAATGTAAGTTGTTTCCTGAACTGATCAAGCTCACAGTCAGACCAAAAGCTTACAACCAAGCTTAAGGCAAGTCTTTGAGTTATCAAGATGTCAAGGGTCAATTGAACCAGTGGGGTGAGGGCGATTTCAGGATTCTCAGTGCTCAGACTGTCACATCATCCTCAAAGAACTGAAATTGGTAAAAATCTAGAAAATAATTTGAGAATAGCATCAAGGAAGTACTGAATTTAAGAAGGTACACCAATTTCCCTGAAAACAGAGCCTACCTATAATCATATAGGAAAAATGAACAAACAACAAAAAAGCACCTAACTCTAAAGAATTTTAATGGAGACAAAGAGCAAGGTAGAGACACAGAATGGGACAGTGAAAGCAAAGTCAATACATGCAAAGTCCAAAAGAAAAATATGCATTGAACACAGATTCTGGAAGAGCTCAAAAAAAAAAAAGCTTTAAAAAATTAAGTGAGACAGAGAAAAATTTGGAAAGAAAAAAGAGAACCAAAAACTGGCAGAGGAAAATCAGGCCTGAAAAATCAGGACTGAACATCTAGAAACTAATGATTTAATGAAAAACCAAAAAATAATAAAGCAGAATCAAAGAATCAAAAAACAGGGAAAAACATGAAATATCTTATTGAAAAAACAACTTGTCAGAAAATAGATCTAAGAGAGACAATTTGAGAGTAATTGGGCTTCTTAAAAGCCATGACCTGGAAAAAACCCTGGATATCATATGCCAATAAATTATCAAAGAAAACTTCCCCATGATCCTCCACAAGAAAATAAAATTGAAACTGAAAGAATTCACAGATCCCCTCCAGGAAGAAATCCAATAGCTAAATTTAAGAGCCATCAAGCAAAGGAGAAAATACTTCAAAGAGTGAGAAAGAAACTATTCAAATGCCATGGAGCTACAATCAGAATCACACCTGATCTAATAGCTCCTTCATTAAAGGATTAAACAGCATACAATATGATATTTATGAAGGCAAAATACTTGTGTTTACAAACCACAGTCTCCTATCCAGCAAAATTGAATATATTCTGGGGACAGCTGGGTATCTCAGTGGATTGAGAGCCAGGACTATGAGAGGAGGTCCTAGGTTAAAATCTGGGCTCAAGAATTTCCCAGCTGTGTGAACCTGGGCAAGTAGCTTGACTCCCATTGCCTAGTCCTTACCACTCTTCTGCCTTGGAAACAATAAACACCATTAATTCCAAGATGGAAGGTAAGGATTTAAAAAACTGAGTATATTCTTTCAAGGATAAAAATGGACATTCGATAAGATAGAAGATGATAATATGATGGAGGCCAATACACAATTAGTAATCATAATGCTGAATGTAAAGGGGATGAACTCACATATGAAATGGAAGAGGATGGCAGAGTGGATTAAAAATAAGAATTCTACTATATGTAGTTTTCAAGACACACATTTAAGACAGGATGACATGCACAAATTAAAGGTAAAAGTCTGGAGCAGAATTTATTATGAATTATTGAAATAAAAAAAAAGCTAAAGTAGAAATTGACCTGATCAAAAAAGATAAGGAAAGAAATTACATCTTCCCAAAACATACTATAAAAAGTGAAGAAATATTATTACTAAACTTTTATTCACTGAATGGTATAGCATCTAGATTGCTAAAGGGAAAATTAAAGGAATTCAAGGAGGAAATACATAGTAAGACCATACAAATTGGGGACCTCAACCTTACCCTTTCAAAAGTAGATAAATAGAACCAAAAAATAAATAAGAAAGAAGTAAGAGAAGTGAATGAAATGTTAGAAAAAATTAGTGTTAATAGATATCTAGAGAAATTTGAACATGGATAAAAAGGAATATACCTTCCTCTCAGCACTCCATTATACATATACAAAGATTTGACCATGTGCTTGGAAGGATGTCTCATCATTGTCATTTTCTTCAATGAAGTTATTAATTGTTTCTATGATTTGTTCTTTAACTAACTGGTTTTGGAGAATCATTTTGTTTAATTTCCAATTAATTTTTTATTTACCTCTCCATGTTCCCTTACTAATTATTTTTTTCATTGCATTGTGATCTGAGAAAGTTGCATTTATTATTTATGCTCTTTTGCACTTGTTTGCAATGTTTTTATGCCCTAATACATGGTCAATTTTTGTGAATGTACCATGTGCTGCTGAAAAGAAGGTATATTCCCTTTTGTCCCTATTTATGTTTCTCCACATGTCTACTATAATTTTTCTAAGATTTCATTCACTTCTCTTACCTCTTTCTTATTTATTTTTTGGTTTGATTTATCTAGTTCAGATAGAGGAAGGTTCAGGTCTCCCACTAGTTTAGTTTTTCTATCTATTTTGTCCTTGAGTTCCTCTAGTTTCTCCTTTAGAAATTTGGATGCTATGCCATTTGGTGCATACATGTTGAGTACAGATATTTCCTCACTGTCTATACTGCCTTTTATCAGGATGTAATTACCTTCCCTATCTCTTTTAACTAGATTTATTTTTACTTGGGCTTTGTCGGATATCATGATTGCGACTCCTGCCTTCTTTTTGTCAGTTGATGCCCAATAGATTTGGCTCCACCCTCTTACTTTAACCCTATGTGTATCTACTTTTCTCATATGTGTTTCTTGTAGCCAGCATATGGTAGGGTTTAGGCTCTAATCCACTCTGCTATTCACTTGCGTTTTATGGGTGAGTTCATTCCATTCACATTCAGAGTTATGATTACATGCTGTGTATTTCCCAGCATTTTGATTTCTGCTCCTGGTCCTGCCTTTTCTTCTTTCACTATTTCCTTCTACACCAATGTTTGCTTTTAAACAGTCCCCCTTGTTCCCACCCTCATTTTACTTCCCTTTCTACCACCCTCCCTATTTATCCCCCCCTTATTTTCCCTATAGTCTTTCTAAAATTAACCCCCACTCCCTCCCTCTCTTGTACTGCTTCCCTCCCCACCAGACCTTTTGTTACCCTTCTACTCCCCTATAGGGTGCAAATCTATTCTCTGCCTCCAATGGATTGGATTGCTTTTCCCTCTTTGAGTCACTTTCAAAGCACATAAAAGTTGAGTATTTCCTGTCTCTGACCTCTTTACCCTTCCAGTGTATTGATGTTCTCCCCCCTTCCACCATGAGCTTCTTTATGTCATATAAATTTACCCCCATTTTTTTTCTTTTCCCATTTCTTTTAATATTAACCTATTTTTAAGCTCTAGTTATATATATATATATATATATGCATACTCATGCATATATTTTTCATGCATATATCTATATACCTATTTATGTCTTGTCCTTTCATCCTATACAGTTTGTTGCTGTTCCCTCTAAGTATATTTCTTTTTGCTGCCCAGTTAAAAACAACAGTTTTTAAGAGTTACCAATGACCTCTTTTTTTATAGGGATACATATCATTTTAACTTATTGAGTCTCTTAAATTTTTTTTTGTTTTTCTTTTTTCCCCTCTTTTTTAATTACCTTTTGATGATTCTCTTGAGTTCTGTGCTTGTACATCAAAATTTCTGTTCAGGTCTGGTCTTTTCTTTACGAATTCTTGAAATTCTTCTATTTTGTTGCATGACCATACTTTCCCCTGAAAGAATATAGTAAATTTTGCTGGGTAGTTGATTCTTTGTTGTAGACCTAGTTCCCTTGCTTTCCGGAATATTGTATTCCATGCCTTTCTTTTTTTCAGTGTGCATGCAGCCAGATCCTGATTTATCCTCACTGTTGTTCCTTGGTATCTGAATGACTTCTTCTTGGCAGCTTATAATATCTTTTCTTTGGTCTGATAGTTCTTGAATTTGTCTATAACTTTCCTGGGTGTTGTCAGTTGGGGATTAAGTACAGGAGGTGATCTGTGGATTCTATCAATCTCTGCTTTTCCCTCTTGTTCAAGGATTTTGGGGCAGTTTTCTTTAATAATTTCCTGTAATATAATGTCCAGGCTTTTTCTTTTGTCATGGTCTTCTGGTAGGCCAATAATTCTTAAATTGTCTCTCCTTGAACAGTTTTCTAAATCCTCTGTTTTGTGAATGAGATGCTTCATATTTTCCTCAATTTGTTCATTCTTTTGGTTTTGTTTTATAGTGTCCTGCTGCCTTGTGAGGTCACATGATTCTAGTTGCTGTATTCTCATTCTTAAAGACTGGATTTCATCCTTAGTTTTTTGGTCGTCCTTTTCCTTTTGGTTGGATTTTCTTTGGAGGTCATCTTTCATCTGCTTTGCCTCATCTGTCATCTCCTTTGCCTCATTTTCCAGCTGGTTGATTTTGGCTTTAAAGACACTATTTTCTGTTTCCACATGACTTATCTTAGTTTTTAAGTTCTTTTCCCAATTGTCTTCAGCCTCTATTAATTGTGTTTTGAATTGCATTTTGAGCTCTTCCAAAGCCTGCATCCAATTCGCTGGGATTTCTGATTTTTCCTTTGCTGATCCCTCCCCCTCTGTTTCATTCACTCTTTGCTCATTACCTGTATAGAAGCTGTCTATTGTAATTTCTTTTTTCTTTTTTCTGTTGTTTGCTCGAGTTTACCCCTTCTTTGCTCCCAGTATTTGGCTGTGCTCTTGCTCCTCTCATTTTCTTTTGGTTTTGGGGCTGTCAGTCTCCTCTCTTGGAGCTTTGTCAGATCTCTTGGTACAGTCTTTAGGGGAGGAATGTTAGCTTCCCTGTCCTCCCGGGGGTTTTTGATTGGATTGAGTTCATGTGGGTTGGGCGGTATGTGGTATGAAGCTCTGAGGCTCTGAAGACTCCTGGAAGGCTGGGCCTCCCAGGCTCTCTCCAGTTCTCTCCAGCTGCTTCTCCGCTGTCCACAAGTGCCTTTGCCTGCCTCCCCAAACTCTGAGGAGTTCTTATGGAACTAGGTTCAACTGGATTGGTCTGGATATGCCCCAAGGCAAAGGCAAGACTGGAGCCCGATGGAGGGACCCAGCCATGGCCCAGTCTCTCCCTGGCTTTCTTCTCCCCTGTCCAAGCTGGATGTTCCGAGCCCAGCGCCCCACTGCTCACAAGGTAGACCCTCCAAACCAGCACCTTTGCCCACTCAGAGGTTCCTGCTGCTGCTGGGGGCTCAGCCCTCTAGGTTGTGGGGGAGGTGTCCTGGGACCTTCCCTTCTGCCTTCCCCTTAGCCCTGAGTATTCTCTGATTCTGGCTTTTGGGGGGCGTACTTTCTCATTTGAGTCCAGAAGGAGGGTTCCCCGCCTCTGTCCTTACTTCAGCTTGAATTTCAGTGCCCTAGGAGCACTCAGTCTGTATCGATAAGAAAGGGTCTTCCACGAGGCCCCACTTTTGCTGCTTGCTAAGCCGCCATCTTGACTCGGCCCTGACCATGTGCTTGGGCACAGAAGTATTTCAAACAAATTCAGATTATAATGTGATACAAATTATAATGAATAAGGGTCCAAGGAAAGGCAAATATATCATTAATTGGAAACTAAATAATGTAACTCTTCAAAACTGTTGGGTCAAAAGAGAAATCATAGAAACAATTATGGACTTCATTAAAGAGAATGACGATGAGGAGACAACATTTCAAAATCTAGGGCATACAGTCAAAATAGTACTCAGAAGAAAATTTATATCTCAGAATACCTATAGCAACAAAATAGAGAGCGAAGAGATTAATGACTTGGGCTTGCAAATAAAAAAAATTAGAAAAAGAACAAATTAAAAATCCCCAAATAAAAACTAAATTGGAAATCCTAAAAATTAAGGGATAAATTAATAACATTGAAAGTAAATAAGTTATTGAACTAATAAATAAGACCAGAAGCTAGTACATTGAATAAACAAATAAAATAGAGTACTGGTAAATCTAATTAAAAAAATGGAATCAAATTAATAGTATGAAAAATTTAAAAAGGCAATCTCAACCCTAGTGAAGAGGAAATTAAGACAATTATTAAGATCTACTATGCCCAATTATATGACAATAAATATGATAACCCAGGTGAAATGGATAAATACTTACAAAGATATGAAATTCCTGAATTAACAAAAGAGGAAATAAAATATTTTTTAAATCCCATATGAGAAAAATAAGTTAACAAGCTATTAAGGAACTCCCCAAGAAAAATTCCTAGATCCTTATGGATTCACAATTCTATAAAACATTTAAAGAACAACTAATTCCAATCCTAAACAAAGTTTTTGACAAAATAAACAAAGAAGGATTCTTATCAAATGCATTTTATGACATAAATATGGTACTGATTCCCAAGCCAGGAAGACCAAAAACAGAGAAAAAAAATTATAGAACAATCTCCTTAATTAACATAGATGCAAAAATATTAAATAAAATACTAGCAGACTACAGCAAGTCATCACAAGGATTATCCACTATGACCAAGTAGAATTTATATCAGGAATGTAAGACTGGTTTAACATCAGGAAAACCATTCACATGTAATGTTAAAATTGTAAATGTTAAAATTAATGGTTGGATGATGATTATATGAAATTATGTGGTCACCGGTATTTCTTATATCTTGATTCAGAAATTTATAAATATTTCCAAATAGAGAGGAAATAAAAAAAAAAGAAGAGAAATGTGAGAGGGATAGAGAAGTTATCTTTCCTATGAAAAACTAAATATTTTGCTCCTGGTCTGCTTAATCGAGGCAGAGATTAATTAGCTCTTAACCAGGAGGGCTGGTAGTGAGTAACCATGTGGCCTTCTCCAAGAAGGAAGCTATTTTCTCCAGAAGCAAAGAAATAGGTCAGCCTTTTATTCACTCAAGGAAGTAACCCAAGAGTCAGAGTCCAAGTAGAAGTTGAGCTCTAATCCCATTATCCAAGTTGTAGTCTCCATCAAAGTTCCCTTTAAGACTATCTATGGCTATCTCCAGAAGATGATATCTTTAGACTATCTTCTCAAAGGCAATCTGACCTGAAGGAGTTTGTGGTTTGCTTTTTATTGTAACTTTTTGTCCCTTCCCCTCTTCACAAGGGCCAGTTATAGTTTCCAAATTGTCTATCACTGCCCAGGGGGCAGTGTTTGTGTCTGTAGAATTGACTTCTCATCTTCTGAAGGTTAAATTCTCATCAAAAAAGATTCATAGATTGAATTTCTTAAAGTGTGAATTCTCTATGTACCTAGCTAACTCCTTACCTAGTACTAAGTAGGGTATTTAATCTTTTGTTGATTCAATTCAAAAGTAGACAAGGGGAAGTTAATCTTGTCTTTAGTCTAGGGAGGTATTAAGTAAGGGTACTTAATTTAGTGTTAACTCAGGATATACAATAGATTAATAATTCTCTTTCTCTCCACATGAATAACCAAGTAATAGAAATCACATGATTATCTCAATAGATACAGAAAAAGCCTTTGACAAAATACAACATCCATTCCTACTAATAACACTTGAAAATAAAGGAATAGAATGGTCTTTCCTAAAAATAATAAACAGCATTTATTTAAAACCATCAGCAAGTATCATCTTCAATGGGGATAATTTAGGAGACTTACCAATAAGATCAGGAATGAAGCAAGGATGCCCATTATCACCACTAATATTTAATATTGTACTGGAAATGCTAGATGAAGCAATTAGAGAACAAAAAATTAAAGGTATTAAATTAGGCAGCAATAAAGCTAAACTATCAGCAGATGATATAATGGTATACTTAGTGTACACAAGAACATCAACTAAAAAGCTAATGGAAATAATTCATAATTTTAACAAAGTTTCAGCATGCAAAATGAATCCATATAATTCAACAGCATTTCTATTTATTTCTAGTAAAAAATCAACAGCAAAAGTTAGAAAGAGCAACTTCATTTAAAATCACTCTAGGTAATATGAAATATTCAGGAATCTGCCAAGAGAAACTCAGGAATTATAAGAACACAGTTATGAAACACATTTCACACAAATCAAAGTAGATCAAAATAACTGGAAAATCATTAATTGTTCATGAGTAGGAAGAGCTCATATAATAAAAATGACAATCATACCTAAACTAATTCACTTATTCAGTTACATGTCTATCAAACTACCAAAAAACGTTTTTATAGAAATAGAAAAAAAAATTATCATGAAGTTCATTTGGAAGAACAAATAATTAAGAATATCAAGGGAAGTAATGAAAAAAATGTGAAGGATGGAGGCCTAGCAGTACGGATATTAAACTATACTATAAAAATGTGATAATCAAAATAATATGGTACTGGCTAATCGAAGGGTGAATTAATGGAACAGACTTAGAGTAAATGACCTCAGCAAGATAGTGTTTGATAAATCCAAAGATCCCAGCTTGGGGATAAGAACACACTTTTTTTACTAAAACTACTGGAAAAATTGGAAAACAGTATGGGAAAGATGAGTTTTAGACCAACATCTTATACTCTATACCAAAATAAATTCAGAATGTGTAAATGTCTTAAATATAAAGAATGAAATCATAAATAATTTAGCAAAACATAGAATATTATACTGGTCAGATCTATGGTAGAGGAAAGAATTTAAGAACAAGCAAGAGATAGAGAATATGACAATATGTAAAGTGAATAATTTTGATTTCATTAAATTAAAATGTTTTTGTACAAACAAAACCAGTGCAACCAAAATTAGAAGCAACAAATTAGAGGGGGAAATTATAAATAAAACCTCTGATAAAAGTCTAATTTCTCAAATTTATAGGGAGCTTAGTCAATTGTACAAAAAAAAAAAAGAAATCAAACCATTCCCTAATTAACAAATGGTCAAGGGACATGAAGAGGCAGTTTTCAGATAAAGAAATCAAAAGTATCAATTAGCAAATAAAAAAGTACTATAAATCTCTCATAATTAGAGAAATGCAATTCAAAATAATGGTGAGGTACTAGCTCACACCTAGTATATTGGCCTATATGAAAGTAAAGGAAAATCATAAATGTTGGAGGGGTTGTAGCAAAATTAGGACACTAATGCATTGCTGGTGGAGTCGCAAATTGATCCAACCTTTCTAGAAGGCAATTTGGTATTATGCTTAAAGGGCTTTAAAAGAATGTATACCTTTTGATCCAGCAATACCACTACTAGTTTGTATCCTAAAGAGATAATAATGGAAAATATTTGTAGAAAAATATTTGTCATGCTCTTTGTGATGTCAAAAAATTGGAAAATATGGGGGAGTCTCTCAATTTGGGAATGGCTGAACAAATTATGGTATATGGTGATGATGGAATACTACTGTGATGTAAGGAATGATGATCTGGAGGCTTTCCATATGAACTAGGAGAACATCAATGAACTAATGTTGAGTGAAATGAACAGAACCAAGAGAACATCATATACATAAAGTGAAACATTGTGGAACAGTACAATCTAATGGATTTTGCTAATACATAACAATCCCAAAGAACCTATGTTAAAGAATGCTATCCACATCAAGTAAAAAAAATAGTGGGAGTAGAAACACAGAAGAAAAAACAAATGACTTATTTGTTTGTATGTATATATGATTTGGAGTTTTAGTTTTAAAAGATTGCTCTACTGCAAAAATAAATAATATTAAAATAAGTGCAAGCGATAATATTTGTATGACCTAGTGGAAGTGCTTATTGGATCTATAAGAGAAAGGGGGAGGGAAAGAAAATGAAGTATGTTAACATGGAAAATATTTTTTAAATTAATAACGAAAAATAGAATACCTCTTTTAAGAAACATCAAAGATACAACAGTCATTGAATCATGGAATAGATCAAAATGTACCCAGTTTAGGAAAAATTAAAAGTTAGATATGGGTCTGATTATGAAGGGTTTTTAAAAGCCAAACAGGAAAAAAATGAAGATGTGAATGAAAAGTGGAAAGACATAGTAAGTTATACAAAGATTGGAATGGTAGGAAAGTGGCAGGTTATGAAATACCTTAAAAGTCAAAAGGAAAATTTTATTTTTGATACTGTGGATAATAATGAGCTACTCAACTGACTAGGTGGGTAATTGCATCAGACCATCTTAGGAAAATTAAGGTGACACAAGTGAAGGATGGACTCTACTGGAGAGAGACTTGAGATGGAGAGATCTAACAGATTATTACAGGAGTCCATATATGAATTTCTGACGACCTACACCAGGAAATTTTCCTTGGCAGAAGAAAGACCAAAGTAAGAGAAATTATGAATAAATAATCAACAAGACTTGGTATCTAAATGGATATCATTGTGTGAGAGAGAAGGGAACTGAAGATGAAAACAAAGTTCTGAATTTGAGAAGATGGTGGAACACTCAGCAATAATAGGGAAAGTAGGAAGAGAAGTTTGAAGAAAGATGAGTTCAGTTTTGGATGTGTTAAAGTTAGGATGTATACAAAATATATAGTTCAAGATGTCCCATAGGCATTTCAAGGCACCAACCTTAAGGTCAGGAGACAAGTAGGTTTGGACAAAATAATACGAATGTATGAAAAGATTTTAATAAATACAGAAGAATCATTTAAAATGAGAAAGTATGAATGATTATAACCTATACTAGAAAAGAAATTTCAGAAATTTCTTCCAGTAAGATTATATATCCATCTAAGTATTGAAGTAACAATAAACCTGAGTAAGATACAAGCTATTTCTTCAATTACATAATCTAGTGGTACTCTTTTCATGAATAAAGCATTGAACATACAACAATAGTAAGTGATTTCTTCCATTTGGGGAATTTCCTATGTGACAAGTTTCTCTAATACCAGAGGATCATAATCCACTATAATTTAGTATATACTTTCTACTACAGAGATGATTGGGGAACATAAATATTAAGTAACATATCCAATGTAACATAAATAATACCAGAAACCAAATTTGAATGTTTGCTTTTCTGACCTCATCTAGAACTCTAACTATCTGACTGTACTATCTCTCTAAGATTGAGTATGTGTCTTTTAGTCTATGGTTACTGAAATACAATGACTGAATTAAAAAATATATATATGAGTTTTATCAGAATATTATTGCCAATTTTAAAGTTAACATAATGTGAATTAAAATTATTTTTACTTTAAAATTTATTTTCAAATTATTTTCCATGTTTGCATGATTCATGTTGTCTCCTTCCATTATCTCCCTTATCCCAAAGTTGACAAACAATTCCACTATATTATACATATATTATCACTTAAAGCCTATTCCTTATTATTAATTTTAGTAACAGAGTATCTTTTAAAACCAAAATCCCAAATGATATACACATATAAAAAGTGATAAATCATATGTTTTCTCATGGATTTCTATTCCCTCAGGTTTTTCTCTAACTGTGGATAGTGTTCTTTCTCAAAAACACTTCAGAATCATCCTGAATCATTGCATTGCTTTTATTTATTTTTTTAAACCCTTACCTTCCATCTTGTAAGGCAGAAGAGTGGTAAGGGCTAGGCAATGGGAGTTAAGTGACTTGCCCAGGGTCATACAGCTAGAAAGTGTCTGAGGCCACATTGCATTGCTTTTAGTAGCAAAGTCAATTCTGACTACAATGTTTCAGTTACTGTGTATAATATTCTCCTGGTTACGCTTATTTCATTTCACATCAGCTCATGTAGGTCTTTCCACATGAACTAAAATTCTTAAATAATTATCAATTCATCAAATATATCTAATTATTAGGAAATTTGATTAAAATAATGGTGTAGGAAGAAGTGCTCTGACTATTTAAAAAGAAAGATAATTCATATAATTAGGTAGATAAGAGTTTCTTAATAGTAATTCTTTAAAAGTAAACTGAGTGAAAAACAGAATTATAATTCAAGATATGTTCCATTTCATTATTAAAATTATTATTTCCAACTATTTATTAGTGGGTTGATGTATAAATTTTAGTAAAAGAATGGGTATCCAGCATTCTATTTACCCTTCTTGGGTATTGCATAAAATAAACTAATGGCCCCTATCTAAAATTTCTGAGGACAAAACAATTACTTTATAAAAACAGTGATCACAACTTGTATTTTTATTTTTTAAGATGAAACAACCCAGTTTAATGTAGACTTCCTAGAAGTGTGACTTTTGGAAGCATATTTCACTAAATTGCCACATTTTTCTCTTTCTGAAATTTTGGTATGATTTTCCCATGTTGGTTTGATATATGGTAAACAGTTCAGTTTCCCCTTCATTGAGTCTAGATACTTCTCTCTAGCAAAATAATAATTGATGAAAGAATTTAAACAACTGCAGTATTTAAAAATACTTATGCTAATGATAAAAATCAATGATGGCTATGTTTTCTATGGATTTACCTACTTTTATATTGCACAAGTCACAGAATCTTAAAACTGAAGGAGACCAAAGTGATCAGTTGGTCTAACAGCTTCAAAAATATTTAATGAGGGTATTTGTATTATAATATTCATGTGTTTATTTGTGAACTTATATTCAGAGATATGTTCTAATCAATTGATATTTATATTTTATCAAAATGTATAAAGAACAAAATGACATATCCTGGAGGACTACAAATAGCCCAAAGGAGCTTTCAAAAAACTGAATGAAAATTCTCAGATTCTGAGATTGTTCTTATTTTTTTGACATGAAGGAAGCTGAAGTTTAAGAGGTACTTCACCTCTGGTTTCCCAAAGCTCAAAAAAGAGTTTGTGGCACAATATAGATGCATACTTCCTCCTGATCTAATACAACTACCACTACAATATACTGGTTACTATTACCCTTGTACCATATGATTATTATTTCATGCAACATTAACATTAAACTTTCACAATGTCTAAGAATATAAAAGGTACTATTAGGAATTTTTTAAAAGAGAAATGTATAACATTCCATAGAAAATGAGACCATTGGGAGGTAACTAATGGGGCAGGATAGGAACAGTGTGTATGTACTCACATTCACTTACTTCATTAATTAATACATCATATGTCATGAAATATCTAAGGATAAGGCCTACGTAGGTTCTGCATAATAGAAGTTGAATTTGTTTTGTACAACTGTTTATGGGCTGCTCCAAACTTTGCCCAGTCCTCTCATGTATCACACCTGATTGAATATATAGAGGCTTTTCAAAGTTCTAATATTTGTTTTCTTAGTAGAAAACACTGCCTCTATTTATAGTATAATAATCATTAATGAGAGCATTATTGTTAGTAAAAAAATTAAATTATTTTAATTGGTAATGATACTACTGAGTTATAGTCTTTTTTTGTCCCCCAAGTTTTTGTACTTCTTGAAAAAATGCCCAATCTTGAATATTCAGGTGTCTAATTATCTGGCCACTGTAGTGAGGGCATAGAAGGAAGGGAACCTAACACCCATCCCCTAACTAATAAAAGGAATATTTCTGAATTTTCCCAATTTCAATGAAGATAAGTGGGTATATTGATGTTTCTCAAATACATTTTGATGTTAATTTCCTACAATGGTCCAAGAGTTTCATAATCTCATCAGTGAAGATATTCTATTGAAAGAGACAGTTCACAACTCATCCATGCTGGTCATATTGTCATCTAAGATTGCTCATAACTTTGCCTCAAGGAATCCACCTAATATTTGAGGGACCATCCTTATTTATTTCTGTACTCTTCTCAGCACACTGACTGCCTATTAGTTACCCTTTGCTCTTCATACATGATCAATCTATTTTATTTTTCCAACTTAAAATATTTTGAATGTTGATAACATTTATACCACTTTTCTGTCCATTTTTGGTTGTAGTTATAGTTTTTAATGTGTTGCAAATCCACCCATAACCACCATAAATACTTCTTAAATAATTTTGGGTGTCCTACAAATTCCATTTTTCAAAGAATATAATTTTTCTTTTATTGTTGTTGTAGTAAATCACCTGAAATATATTGTTGTTAAAAATATGGGCCTTTTTTATGGGAGAATTTCATAGTTGTCAAGCAGATTTTTTAGTTTTTCCAAATGCTGTACAGTCCATGATTCTCCTTATGTTTGATTTTGAGCTTAGATTTTTTTATTCATTTGCTTTGTTTCTATGTCTTTGTGTATCTATCTTTCTTTCTATCAATTCTATCCACCTGTCTAGCTATATATCTAAACATAACTACAATATTATTAAATAAGTGTCCATATGTATGTTACATATACATATTTTAAATATATGTACAAATATATTTTAAGTATAGCATATGTCTATACATACCTAGACATATATGGGATATATAAACACATATATGTATATTAATTTTCATCACATAAAATTTATATATTTGTACAAATAAAATGAAGGTAACATTCTAAACAGTTACTTGAGGAAAATTTCGGATAACTTCCCTAATAAAAACTTAATGTTTGTAAGGAATTGACATAAATATAGACTAAAATCCATTAGCTAATAAAAAAGTAGTCAAAATTATGAAAAATACTTTTCCAAAAAAGCCACACAGACTTGAAACTCATATGTAAAAGTACTTTCTCATTAATGAGGGAAATAAAATTCAAATAAGACAAATTCTATCTTAAGCATTGTTATTAGCAAAGATAACACAAAGGATAAATGACAATTGTTGAAATGATCATGGGATGATCAATACACTAATCAAGCGTTGGTGGGGCTGTGAATTGGTCCAAACCTTCTGCAAAGTAATTTACAAATAAGCCCAAAGAGTCATTAAACTATGAGTATCATTTTTCATAGCAATATTACTACTAGAAATGTACCTCAAAGTGATCAAAGGAAAAGGAAAAGGGCCCATATGTACAAAAATATTATAGCAACTCTTTTTGTGGTGGAAAAGAATTTGAAACTGATATGATGCTCATCAGTTGGATAATGGCTGGAGAAGTTGTCACATATGGGGTTGCTGGAGTACTCTTGTGCTATAGGAAATGATATGGGGGTGTTTTCAGGAAAAAATTAAAAGCATGATCACACCTATATGAACTGATACAAAGTAAAATGAGAAGAACCTACTGTGCACAGTAACAGTAATATTCTAAAAATGATAAACTGTAAAGGACTTGGCCATTTTGACCAATATAATGATCCAGCACAATTCCAAAGTATTATGAAGAAAATGTTATATATCTCCACAGATAGAACTAAAGAACTTTCAGTGCAAATTAAAATATAATTTTCTTATTCATTTTTCTTGCTTTTTTTAAAATGTCTAATACAAAGATATGTTGTATAACATTTCATATGAATTATTGATTTGTGGCTTGCATTTTCAGGGGGTAAGGGAGAGGATGGGGGAAAAGAATTAAGAGCTCAAAATTTAAAAAGAAAAGAATTTTTAAAATGAACAAATGAGAAATTTTAAATGCAAGCTGAAAATAAGAAAATAGAGAGTTTTACTTTAGAAATGTTAAGAGGAACATCTGGATGACCACATGTTTTTGGTTGTATTGAGGATATTTCATCAGATAGAGGTAAGAAGAAAGCCATGGAGATTCTTTCCATATCTCAAATTTTATGACCCTGTAGTCATCACTCCTAAAGAAGAGTGAACACTGGTCATAGCACCACCTCAGGATCACATAAGGAGGTCTATCTGGCATTACTTTCAAACTGAGATCAGTCCTTCTTTAAAAGACATCCACTGAATCATCCTCCATCATCACATAGCCTTTATTCTTTGACCAGATTTACCTTTAATTTGGAATAGATAGGGAAGGATATTGCAGAACTATTGTAGGCATTCGAAAAATGGTAAGGCTAAGGGGAAAAAAATAATGGCTATCACTGGAAGATTTTATGTATTCTTTGAGAGAAGAAAAGGGGAAAACCAAAGTTAGCCTTAACAAATATACACAATGAACTATTGACAATGTGCTGTCATCTCAAGAACTCCAAAAAGAATGCCTAATCTATGGCTACAAAAATGAATTCTCCAACTGAAAACAAAGTTTATTTGAACAGAACATGTCTCTTTCATTCCAAAAATAGATATGGAACTTCAACTCTAATTACTCTGCAAGAGAAAATATTTACTTTTAACAATATCACCCAAGGCTAATGCTTAATTCAATATATTATGTCCTAAAAATATAAGGTACCAGAAAAATAGAGAGGAAGAAAAGAGTTCAGAAAGAAGAGGAAGCAGTTATGGGAGTAAGCCCTGAGTTTTTTTCCCAACTTAGCATTAATCTAAGTCCACTTAGAAATATTAATTTATTTTAGTTTGTATGCCTCTCCACTTGTTTCTATTTAAAAAATGACTTAAAGTTTATTTAAACATGTCTAATGATATCAGTCAATGTCAAAGAAAGGTAGCTATTGCTTTATGAATGCATGAAAAGAAGAAGGGCAGCATGAACACAACATCTGGATTGACTAAAAGTCAATGGTTGTGGATTTATTCATATACAAAAGACAGAAAGCAATCAGAAATTCACTAAGCGCTTCAGCTCAGGGTGAGAGAAAGAGCTGCCCGGGAACATGTAATAAATCTTTTCTTTTTCATTCCTGCTAATGTTGTATCTTGTGTTTCTCTTATTGCTATCCCAATGATCCTTTTTATGTAGACCTTTAACAAATATTTCTCTCTAAAGCTTAAAATGCTCCTTCCAGTTTATTTACATTTCAATCAACTATTGAGAACTTTACATACCAGGAAGCAGTGGGATAACCAGAAAGTCACTGTAACTGCTAGACTAAGTGCTTATGTATTTCTCAGTGAGTTCACAAAGTAATCAATATAATCAATGAATCCACATATCTAGCAGACATTTTAAACTGCTTTAAAAGACAATTTTTATAACTTCAGTTTTGAAAGTATCTAAATAAGGTTTTTTATGTTCTTTTTTCTGATTTTTTTCCCAAAAGGAGTTTAGAAGGGTCTAATAAAAACAGAAGCTTAGGGCTAAAGATAACTTAAAAGAACATATAGTTTTAAAAGGAATAACCATATATATGCACATATCTATTTATAAATATATGGATATCATATTCAACACATACATACACAAATATGCATGTGTCTGCATATGTGCATACATATGAAAATAATTGTATGTATCTTTTTCTGCCCTTCTCTAAAACTTATAAACTTAGACAGTTGACTAAGGAGATAAGATATTAAGTGACTTTTCCAGGGTTAAAAACAGTATTTATCAAAGTCAAACTTTGCACTCAGTCATTACTGAACTCAGGTAACCATTCCAAGCTTGGTTCTATATATACTACAGTATATTCAAATAAAATAATGTTTCTCAAACTAAAATATGAGCAAAAGAAAGATAGATTTAGGCCCCTTTTTGTAGATGGTTCATAAATAATATGGAAAGATGACTAAGCTATTTGAATTTCAAGTTAGTGCTCTCAAACTTTGAAAGGATCTTATCTGAAAAGAAAAGACTGTTGAAAGGCACACAATTTTTTTCTATTTTTATTAATATAATATTCCAATGAAATAATAACTGGAATTTTAACTTATTGTAAAAATTGTGTTTGACTACCTTTTTCTGTCTTTCCAAGGAAATCATTTTAAAATTCACTGAAGTTTTCAATCTATACTAGTTTCTAGTAAGACCATCCTCTCCTAGAATTCAGCTATCCAAATAATCTCATCTGTCAGCACAGCTGAGAACCATGAAGTAGGCAGGAAAGGCTTTAGAACTCTAATGGATGTTACAAATTTACATAAATAAATTGAAATAAGAACTACTGTTTCACCAGTATCAGGGATCTAATCCTTGTGATAAGAAAAAAAGGATTACAGAGAATCATTAAATCTCTCAGCATTAGAGAGAGTCTATATTCATAGCTGTTGCTGTTGAGGATGAGCTAGGTACATGGCAGAGACATGTTGGAGCCAGCTATACCTACTCAAGAGCTTAATGTTAAATCTTCAGTTTGAGCATTCATATCTGTTAAAATTATTGTGATTAGACTTGAATATATTAATTTTGTGGTTGCCAGGGATTTAATTTCTAAATCCCAAAATGAATTACTAAAGTAAATGGAATTTATGGTAGTTATATTTACAATAGAGGGAAGATATTAAGGAATGAGAGAGAGAGAGAGAGAGACGGAAAACTCTGGCTTCCTCTGAGCCATGTAGAAATTCTAAGGCCATAATCAGGGAAAGGAATCTCAAGATGATGGGCCTTTCTTGGAGGTTCATACCTCCAGAAAGGCAGGTAAATTACATCAGCCTTTACACTCATCATGGTGACCATCTAAAAGGAAAGTAGTCTGAGGTCTCCTGCATGAACTCCTCCAGGGTCAAGTTCCATAGCCAAGTGCAAGTCTCTGTCTTCCAGTCTCTCTTCTAAGTGTCTCTTCTTCACACCAAGCTCAAGAGACTGATCTTCCAGTCCAACTCCAAGTCAGAGTTGCTCGATCTATATCTTTTGGCCTCTGTGGTCCTCTATTTAAAGATTTTTTTCTCGTGTCATCTCCCTTAAATTTCATGTGTACCAATAACAGCAGATGCTCTCTCCAGGACTGCCCACTCTTTATTTCACACTTTTTTTGGTTAGATTATACCTTTTGTTGTTATATCACACCTTTAGTAGTTAGTTTGAACCTTTAGTAGTTAGTTACTTTTTTGTAGATTAAAATGGGTAGATCTACTTCAAATAATGAATTAATACTTTTGGGGATTAAAATCTAAAAATAGAGTGGGGAATACAATTCAATCTTCCCAATAAAGGAAGAGCTAATTACCTTCATTGTTATATTTGGAAGAATAGCAAAATTCAATCTTCACAATCCCTCCTGATGATTATTGGGAATCTAGTCTCCCCATTGATCACTTAACAAATTCATCTTGTAGCCCAAAAAACTTGTAACTATAGATTTATAAAATATTTCACCTTCTAAGAGAAAATTACAATAGTTAGAGAGAAATAGAAAAGAGAGAAAACAAAACCAATGTTTTCTAGGTGCATTGACAAAAAGCCAAATTAGGGGGCAGTCCCCTTTGGCATAAAAGTATACATTTACAATAAATGTTCAATCCCCTTCTGTTCAATTGATTGCACCCAAAACTTCATTCTGGATCTACTTGATGCAGTGTAGGTTTCTGTAAGCATCTTTCTTCAAAGAGTTCATTCTCTGGATTCAAGGAGTTAGCAAACTTCTTTTCCTGAAATTCTTCTGAAATAAAATTTTAAATCTTGGATATTTTTATATAAAAATACAATTCAATCCACCCTGAAGAGGGTGTTCATCAACACCCAGATCAACTCAAATTAGTTGATTAATGGGGTGAATGAGTCAATTTATCAAAAGAAAAAATGAAAAAACATAAATTAAAAAATAAGTAAATGGAATAAAAGATTAAACATTGAGAGAAAAATTCAAATTCAGAATCAAAATATCAAAAACTACATATATAAAATTTCTGAATTAAAAAAGAATAAATTCATAACAGACTCGTTATTAGGGACCAATTAAAGTAAATTTCTGTCCTACAAATCTGTAGGGGGAAAAATTGCAATAATGTTGTATTTACCCATTATAAGTCAGGACTACAGGAAGTTGCCATATCTTAAGAGAGAAAAAAGAACTAGATTTTGTGTAAAAAGGGAAGGGTCATTCCCTAGTATGATCTTTTCATCATTTCTCAGGGATAGGGGAGCCAGACTAGCCAATTGTTAAGTAATTTCATAAAAAGTATTTTACAAAGTGTGTGGTTCAAGGAGTCCTGCATCTTAACATATGTCAAGCGCTGCAACTTTGAGTCTCACATTAGGTTCAAGTCCTTTCATATTGGCATAGAAATTCATTAGTCCCACATTGATTGACTTCCTTTTGACCTGTGTGCTCTTCTGGCACTTTTCAGCTTAAATCTGTGCTTCTATGGCACTATGTAGATAGAATATGTGCTCCTTTTTTATCCCTAGAATACGACACAATCATAAATCACAGTACCATAATATTTATCAATAAATGGCATGTTTCCATAGTCTAAAGCTTTGGGGTATGCATTTTATGCTAAGCATATGGATATCTTAGCTTATTGAAAAAATCAAAAATAGTAATAAGAAAATCTCAATAAAATTACATGTGCTTCAAATGCAAGAAAAATGAGAGAAAGACAAAAAGTAACTGTATGGCACAAATAAAGTGCAATACAATAGTATAGATACATCAATAGGGAAGTCTTATTATCAATAGTTAAATACAATCAATATAGTCAAGTATTCATTATTAACATAAGGTTTTCAATAAGGTACTGTATTCAAAAAATACATTTCTTCTTTGCTACTACTAGAGGGGAGACAAAACTGAAAAGGGTTTATATCAGCAAAAACAATAGATTATAAGGGGCACCACCTTCTGCCCCACGTGGACAGGCAGTAGCACCCTGAATATTTTTAGGATGAACTCCACTTAAGTTGTACTGTTGTGGAGTTAGTCGGTTTGTGTTATCATTTTCCCAATTTCTATTTCTATAATTTTAATTTCTAAAATTTTGATTCCTATAGTTGTAGCATCCCAAGCATATTCACATCTATGAAATATAAATGACTGTATGATTACTGTGTCTCCAAGCATAAGGTTATACCAATGAGGCTTGTGAAGGTAACCTTGAACTGGCCGTGCAGCCCTGGGCTAAGACAAACTCATTAACATGCTCAGATTCAATTCCCCGGGAAAGCACGGTTTGCAATCTACACGCCCAAAGGTGTACCTTGCCACCCAATCTTAAGTGTCTATACTTTGTGATGTGGTTACTATGTGCTTGGGAGTACCGCCCAAGCAGGACAGGATTAAATTCAGAGGCAAACCCATGAACTTCCTCTTGGCTTTTTCTCCCCTTTCATGGAGCTCCACTTGGCTCCTTAATGACTATGTCTCTCTCTCCTCTTAACCTTCTCCTTCCCAGAGGCTGTAACCATCTTGGCCTGCACTCCCTATCTTAATCTCCTCCTCCACCTTGTGTTCCTTTGTACTTATACTTTCCTATCAAAGGGAGTATCATAGGGATTGTCTGCCCTATTCAAACACTGACTTGTCTGTGTCTTTCATTTCCACCCTGGTTCTCGGTTCCTACCTCTCCTCGGTCCCATCACAAAGGTGAGCCCCTTCCCTTGTGGGACCCTACTGGTCAGGGAAGTCCATTAAGGAAAACCCCACAATAATCATTATAGTTATTTCTATCAGTTCTAAAATTGTGATTTCTAAGATCATGATTATAGCCATTTCTAAAGTTGTTGTTATTCCTTTTTTCCCTGTAGTCTGTTCTTACAGACCATCATTACATGGCTTCTTTTTCCACAGTAAAGACGTGTTATTGATTTATCTGTGGATTCCTACAAAGGGGTTATGGTATCTCCATGATTTTTCAGTTTTCTTTTTAACATTTTAATTTCTTTCTGTAAGTCTTCCACCGATTTATTGTTTTCCTCATGTCTTTTTGTTTGGCCCTCATAAATGTAAACTGCTCCTTTCCTCAGTTCTTCAAGGTCCATGCATTCCTAGGTTGGGCAACTAGTTTTAAAGTCTTCTTTTTCCACTGAACAACAATTCTTAATGGATTGTCTACATATTTGTCTAATGTATCTTTCTCTGGATAGATCAAAGTCCATACATATGTTCCCCACATCAATAAGTCTGTCCATAAACTGAGAGGGAGTGTCATCTATTTCTTGTTTGGTGCTTTTTAATTTAGTCTATGAGCCTGGTCTATTGGAGCAAGCTCTCATGACTGCCAATAATGCTTCTCTGGCCTGGTTTAGTTTTGTATAATGTGGTTCAACATTGGGGTTCCAATGTGGATTTTCATTTGACCAATGATTTTCTCCCTTACTTTGCTTCTGATTAGCCAAAGAGATGACTTTATCTTTCTCTCTGTTTGTCAGAAATTTTTCCAATAAATTTTCGCATCTATCCAAGTGGGGTCAAAAGTTTTGAATATGTTATCCAATCTTTTTATAATTAATATTGGCTCTTCTTCAAATGAGGGAAGGTCTTCCTTGAATTTATTTACATTCTCAGGACTGAAAAGGTATTTATTTTTGAAAGTTAGAATTCCCCTTAAAGGGAATAAACTTATCTCTGAATTTTCTTGTGTTTCTGTCTCTAGGATTCTTGTTCCATTTTCAATGGGGTAGGTAAGAGAAGGGGAAGGGGTAGGCAAGCTGAAGGAGAGAGGTTGTGGGCCCATAGTGCCAGAAGGATGAGACGTAGGAGCAGTATGAGAAATGAATTGGGCAGGGTGGGAAGGAGGGGCAAAGGAAGAGGTGGTAGGAACTGGGGGGAGGAGGCAGAGGGGGCAGGGTAGGAGGAATGGGCAGTGTATAAGGTTAGGGTGGAGGGGCAGGGGCAGTCAGCATGGGTGGGGGAGAAGTGGGATGGGTAGTTGGGGAAGGAGTAAGTTGGGTATGGGAGGGGATGGTTTGTGAACTAGGAGCCATATTGTTTAGAGCAGGGTGGAACAGAGATGTTGATAAGGAGGAAGTATAGAGAGCTATGTCACTACTATTCTGGGATGTTATTGAGTCCCTTTTAATGCTTTTGATAAATGCTATGAGCTCCCCCAAATATCCTGTATAAACTGAAGCTGAATATTTACTTTTGCATTTTGTTGAGTAGTAGAAGGAGCAATTGGTCGATTTGACCAGAATATGGGTTTTTCAAGGGAAGACTGAACTGAATCTCTTATCTGATTCTCTAACTTATGTATGTTATTTTCCAGGTTTCTCTTAGGGAAAAATAGATACAATATTAAAGCTCCAACAATTAAAATCCCAACCAGGAGCAGGGCAGAGTATAACCATTGCTATACATTCTCTGGGATTATGAAATGGACAAAGAACAATGTTTGTTCAAATTTGGTTATTTTACTGAAAATCCAGTTGTTAATTTGGCCATACACTGGCTCTAACTACAATTTTTTATGTGTTTTGGATGTGGTCCTTTTTAAAGTTTTAATACAATTAAATCTTCTGGGTGAAAGGTCAGAGCAAGACAAGGCAAAAAATTAATACAATCACTCTCCCTAGCAGTGCTACTTTTCCAAGTTTTTCTCACAGCCAGTTAAACCTTTAGTCAGTTATTATTGCCAGTGAGAGTTGGCTAATTAGGTTGATTGTTCCCTAGGGCAAGGGAGAATTGGAAATAGCAAACTTAACTCTTCAACTGATCAAAATAAGCTATTAAAAGCTGACTTAAGGATAGTCACATTAAAGGAAAAGTTTAGGAAAGTTAAGAAGATTGAGGGTATTTCATCACAATCAATGTGGTCAGCCAAATAATTGTTAAATTTTATTATGGTTGGACCTGAATATTTAATTTGCTGGTCACCAGGGATTTAATTTCTAAATCCCAAAATGAATTACTAAAGTAAAGAATTTATGGTAGTTTTATTTACAATAGAGGGAAGATTTTAAGGAATGAGAGAGAGAGAGAGAGAGAGAGAGAGAGAGAGAGAGAGAGAGAGAACACTCTGGCTTCCTCTGAGCCAGGTAGAAATTCTAAGGCCCTAATCGGGGAGAGGAGTCTTAAGATTATGGGCCTTTCTTGGAGGTTCACATATCCATAAAGGCAGGGAAACTAAGTCTGCCTTTACATTCATCATAGTGACCATCTAAAAGGAAAGCATTCTAAGGTCTCCAGCATGAATTCCTCCAGGGTTGAGTTCCACAGCCAAATCTGAGTGTTTGTCTTCCAGTCTCTCCTCAAGTATCTGTCTTCTAGTCTCTTCTCCAAGTTACTCTTCTGCACTCCACGCTCAAGAGACTGATCCTCCAGTCCAACTCCAAGTCAGAGTTGCTCAATCTATATCTTCTGGCCTCTGTGATCCTCTATCTAAAGATCTTTTTCTGTTGTGTCACCTCCCCTAAATTTCATGTATACAAATCACAGTAGACGCTCTCTCCAGGATTGCGCACTCTTTATTTCACACTTTTTTTTTGTTATATTACACCTTTTTTTGTTATGTCACACCTTTTGTGTTTAGTTTGCACCTTTAGTAGTTAGTTCGCATGTTTAGTAGTCAGTTACTTTTTTGTAGATTAAAATGGCTAGATCTACTTCAAATACTGAGTTAACACTTTTGGGGATTAAAATCTAAAAATAGATTTGGGATTACAGTTCAATCTTCCCAATAAAGGAAGATCTAAGTACCTTCATTGTTATAATCAGGAGGTAGCAAAATACAATTTTCACATATCTCCAAATTCAGTAACTATAAGTTAGAGTTTAATTTATTTTTATTGATTTTTGTTATCTTCTAAATATTAAAAGTGATGGAAAATGTTAATAATGCAGTTAATTTTAAAATAGTTTCAATACATATATTTACTTTTTTACACAGAATCTTCTATTAAACATTTACCAGCATATCCTTGCAGGTGCCACCATAATTCTCTTGGCCACAAACAGATTTCAAAGAAAGCTCCCCAAAGAAATGAGAGGGTTAAGTGAATAGCAAGACAGAATCATATGAGGAGATGAGAAAAGTTGAGGAAATTCCTACCTTCTTGCTTACATTAGTGTTTGCTTGTTTTATCTTTTTAATTTTTTTCCAATTTACATGTAGTAAAATTTTAATTATTATTTTCTTCATTTTGCAATCCATATTCTCTCCCTCCTATCCCTAAAAACTCCATAAGATGAAAATTAATATTATATAGGTTATACATATGCAATTATGCAATACATATTTCCATGTTCATAAAGTTTTGAAAGACTACAAATATTTACAGTAGAGGACAATTCATGTAAGAAATAATTTTAATACAATGTTTCCATCTGTATTCAATCTCTAATAGTTCCTTTTATGGTGGTAGACATCTTTTTCCATTGAGTCCCTTACAGTTGTCTCAAATCTATGCATTGCTGATAACAGCTAAGTCGTTAACAGTTTATCATCACACATTATTGCTATTACACTATACAGCATGCTGCTGGTTTTACTGATTACATTTTTACGTACATTTTTATACCACATCAATCTTGATGGCTAATATGATATCATAGGGCCACAAATTTAGAATTGGAAATCTTTAATGTTACTTAGTCCAAATTCTTTATTTTATAAATATGAAAAACTATGCACAGCACTTACCAATGGTCATACAGGCAGCTCTGAAAATAAACCCAGATCCTCTTATTCCAGATTATTCCATTATAATTTATGGCTACTTTCATAAACTCATTCTTTCATTCCTCCATTTTAGCATTAGATTATTTTTCATATAAGTTTATCAACTTATTTATAAACAGTAGAAATATTCTTAGTTACTTTGATTGAACTCTAATTTTTATTCCATTGCAATATCTGCTTTGCTGAACAAAGAATTTTAATATTCCACTTTCAATCTGCTATTTCAAAGTTCTGTGTCTTCATTTAACAACATATTCTATTAGCAAAAATTCATTTGATTCTTCTTAGGGTAATAGTTTTGAGGTTCTGAGAATTAAACCTCTCCCCTAAAGGGTTGGGCAAAGATCGCTGAGGAAAAATGATGAGTATATGTACATGTACAAAAATGATGTTTACAAGCTCCCTATGGATCTTAAAATTTTGTGACTTTCTATTTCTCTCATATACTCCTCTCTCTCAGAGCAATGATAATTCATTGTCAAAGAATGTAGACTTTTATGTACTAATTTGAAATTTTTCAGAAATCAGTTATCAACATTTGTATAACCCAATAGAATTACTTGTTGGATCTGAGAGGGGATAAGGAAAAGGGGAGGGAAAGAAAATGTATCATGCAAACATGGAAAATATTTCTTTAAAAATAAATTAATTAGTTGTTTTTTTTTAATTCAGTTGTCAAACCCTGCTGAATGGGAGAAGTCTATCTTTTTTTTTCTGATTTTACTACATACATTTCAGTGAGCCATATCACATAATCTTGACCTAAAAAAATTAAATTTCTGTAGAAATAAACATGTCTGGACACCAAAAATTGTCTTTACTTTTACCATAGAATTGATAAGTAAATCAATAATACAAAATTTCAGGGAAAAGGAATAATAAAACATTTAGTAGGAAACTGCAAAAGTGATCTTAAAGAAGAAGTTAGTACACCAATATTTAGCATGGAAACTTTTATACTCAAGAAATCCATAATTTCTAGCCCCAAAAGTTATAAAACAGTTCATACCCTTTGATATACTATCACTACTGGGTCTTTATACCAAAGTCATCATAAAAAGGGTAAAGATCCTACTTGTACAAAAATATTTATAACAGTTCTTTTTGTTATGGCAAAGAATTGGAAATTGAGGAAATTTCAATCAATTGGGGAATGACTGAATAAATTATGGCAGATTTTGATGAAGAAATATTATTGTACTATAAGAAATGATAAGCACAATAATTTCAGAAAAAGCTGTAAATATGTACATGAACTGATGCAAAGTGAAATAAGTAGAACTGGAAGAACATTGTACACAGAAATAGAAATATTGTATGATGATCAACTGTGAAACATTTAGATACTCTCAGCAACACAGAGATAGAGGGAAATTCTGAAGGACTTATGATAAAAGAATTCTATTCACCTCCAAAGAAAGAACTGTTGGAGTCAGTTACAGATCAAATCAGACTATTTTCACATTAGTTTATTTGTGGTTTCATTTTGGCTTATTTGTTTTACATGAGAATTATCTTACAATGACCAAAATGACAGTATGTTTTGCATTACAATACATATGTTATCCAGATCAAATTGCTTAAAATCTCTGAGATGTGAGGAGGGAAAGAAAGGAGGGAGAAAATTTGGATCTTATGATTTTGGAGAACATGTTGAAATTTTTGTTATGTTGAGGAAAATGAAGTTGAAATAAATACTAAAACACAGTAAAACATAGAATCAAGTATGAACCAGAACTAATGAACATTGTCGAATTCTTGTTCTTAGCTATTCTGTAGTAAGTGAAACCATTTTATACGTTTTTCCTTTGCTTTTTGCTTTTCCTTAAGAATTTAGAAGAATCTTAATGCATATAGATCCAATTTTGATAATGCCTCATTATCCATTGTATCTTCCAATGTAATATAGTCACCCTGTTTGTCCTTTCTAATTATATCCATTTATACCCTAACTCTGTCAGAAATTATGACTTTTCTGAATAGTTAAGGCATAGTATATTCTAATCCAGCCATTCATCTTCAATATATGTGTGTTTCTCATAAACCACACATTGTCAGGTCCTGTTTACTTTTAAGTTGGTTATGATAAGTGTTAAAGTTATAGAATAACTATAATAAAATTTAAAAATAATCTAATCTTTCTGCTATTCATTTTCTTCCAAGGGGTGCATTCATTTTATTTACACTCAGTGTCATAGTTGCTAGCTATGCATTTCCATTTACTTTATTCACCCATACTGTTTGTCCCCAACTTCCTTTCTTTCTTCCATATCCCTCCTCCAATGTCCAATTTTCTTTGACCAATATCTCTCTAATTCATAGCTCTTCTAGGAAATCCTCCTTTATCCTCTCCCCTTGCCCTCCTAGATCCAAATTGGCCCACTTTCCCAAAAGTCAGTTCCTTGTCCCTTCTACCTTACCTTTTAATTATTATTCTATCCATCTTTCCAAAAATTCCCTTCTTATCTTCCCAACTATACCTCTTACTTCTTGATATTAGTCTAATTCTAGAAACCCTCTCTTATCTTTTTTCTAGGAGTTCCTCCCTTATTACCTTACCTTATACCCTATCTATTGATATGTACTCTAGGGATCCCCACCTTCCCTCTTTTCCTTATGCCCTTGTCATCATTTCTCTTCAACCACTCTTCCTTCTCTTATGCCCTCAGCCCCTAAGATGACTCCCAGTATCCCCTTCTTATCCCATCCCCTTTAGACTCATGTGTCTCTGTATGTTAAAAAGTTTTTTACTCTTATAATTGTTTTTTGTTTTGTATTTATCTCAGAGCTGATGAGAATAGGGTTTTAATCCTATCAGCATTCTCCTATCATTTTAGTTCAATCCATTTCATTTCCCTTGACTTCAAATCTTCCATCCATACCCATATTTTCAATATACCCAGGCAATTATGTCATTTCCAGGACCTATAGATGAAACATTCCAAATCATAATAAAACAATTTGATCTTTTGGCTTACTGTTTAGTTTTTCATTTCCTGTGTATGTTTTGTAAAGATCAAATTTTCTGCTGAGTTCTGAGCTCTTACCCATGAATAGTTGAAACTCCTTTAGTTCATTAAATATCCATTTTCCAACTTTTATAATTATACTCAGCTTTCCTAAATATGTTATTCTTGGTTAAAAGTCCAGTTCTTTTGCTGTAAGAAATATTATATTCCATTCCATGAATACTTTTAATATTATGGATGCTAAGTTGTCATTCTGACTGTAGGACCACAGTACTATTGCTGGTAGTATTTTCTCTTTAACTTCGGAGCTACAGAATTTAGTAATGATATTTCTATGCATTTTCGTCTTTGTGTCTCTTTGGGGTGGTGATCAGTGGATTCTTTCCATTTCTATGTTATAGTCTTATTCTAGAATTTCTGGGCAAATTGATGATTCCTTTGAGTATAGTGTCTAAGAACAACTATTCTTATATTGCCTCTTCTTGAATTATTTTCCAGGTCAGTTGTTTTGAACATTTCATATTCTCTTCTATTATTTCATCCTTTTATTTTTCTTGATTATTTCTTGTTGCCTTAGGAAATTATTATCTTCTTGTCCAAATATAGTTTGTAATAGAGTTTTCTTCCATAAGTTTCTGGTTTTCTTTTTCCTTTTTGGGTGATCTTTCTTTCATAATTTTCTTGATTTTCTCATATTGCTCTTTTTATTTTTCCTACTTTTTCCTCAACCTTTCTCTTTTGGTTCTTGAAGTCTTTTTAATGATCTTCCAAATTTTCTTTGTGGGATTGTGGCACCTTATATTTTATTACTGCTTTTGAAATACATGCTTTTATTTCACTTTTCTCTGAGATTGAGCCAAAATTTTCTCTGTCCCCATAATAGCCATCAATATTTGAATTCTTTCTCTGAGATTACTCATTTATTTTATTTTATTTTCATTTTAACAGCCAGGCCAATGTATGTAATAATTGGATTTTTGCTTTAGTCCCATGATTCCTAGTGTTCTAGGGTATATTAGCTCAGGTTTCAGGATCTTTGTATATATATATATATATGTTTGTTTTTTTCCAGGGACCTATTTAGTTATTTCAGTTTTTATAGTCTAGGATTTAATGTACTATGTGGTCCTCTATTCAAGCCCCAATCCAAGATTAACCTAAGGTGTTCCAACAAGAGCCTATGGATAGTCCTGTTACTACAATTTGAAACAATCAGCCTGCCTCCTCCACCATGGCAGCAAACAAACTGGACTTCACTCTCCTGGGAGTGACCATAATTGATGGGGTCCCAATCCCTTAGTAACCACTCTAATAAGAGCGTGATTCTTCCTTTCTCTTTCTCTTTTTTATTTATTCATCTATTTATATTTAGATTATTTTTCCTTGATTACATGATTCATGATCCACCACCCCCACCTTCTCTCTTCTCTCTTTCCCCCACCCTGCTGAAGCAAACAATCAATTCTCCTGGGTTATACATGTATTATTGTTCAAAACTCATTTCCATGTTATTCATATTTGTAGTAGAGTGATCTTTTAACATCAACTCCTAATAATATCCCCATAAAATCATGTGATCAATCAAGGTTTTGTTTTCTGCTTATTCTTCCTTTCTAACTATTGCAACCCAGCATAGAGATGGTGTCTACTCTAAATTCCTCAGAACTCCAAAGTCCCTAGGTTGTGAGCATGGAACATTGAGTTTCTGTCCTTACTGTTAGGAGTTCATAATCCAGAGGATATCTATTCCTTCAATCCTCAGTTGTTGGACAGCATTGGGTTCTAGAGATGAAGCCAAGGCCACCACAGACATGCCTTTTTCAGGACCCATCAGCAGCTGATACAAGTGGTATCCTCTGGGAAATCAGCTCCCAGGACTGGAAGGGGAAGAGAGAATTAAGCTCTCTAGCCTTTCCCCTAAGAACTGCCTTGTGAATTCTATGATTTGTTCTATTCCTGCCCCCAGGGCCTATAGAGGTGATACTAAAGCCAGAGAAGTGAGAAGCCATCCTCCCTTATCTTTGGCTATTCAGATTCACTCTTGACTCTTATCAGTTTTTTTTTTTATTTTAGCATTGATTCTATGGATTTGCTTTTGTTTGCTTATGGGATATATTAGGAAGAAAAGGAAACTATCCACCCTATTCAGTAACCTTCCATGATTATTTAATTATTTTAAAATATTAATAGAAAGGAGTATACATTTTTCATATCTCTTTTTAGCACCTCAATCATGTTTTGTTTTGTTCTATTTTTCTGCTTACTCTTTCTTTCTAACTATTGCAGACCAGAATAGAGAAGGTGTCTAGTCTAAATTCCTCAGGTCTCCAAAGTTCCTAGTTTGTAAACATGAAAGATTGAGTTCCTACCCTTAGGGTTAGGGTCTCATAGACTGTATGATATCCACTCCTTCAGTTCCCAGTTGTAGATAAAAAGCTGGGTCTGCAGTCAGGAAAATCTGGGTTCAAATCCAGCCTAAGATACTTACTATATGTGTGACCCTGAGCAAGTCCCTTAACCCTGTTTGTCTCAGTTTAGCTCCTCTGGAAAATAAGCTAGAAGAGAAAAAAGGCAAACCAAAGCAATAACTTTGCCAAAAAAATTCCAAAGTGACTAACATAATACTTTATAAAATAGACTTAATATAGCATAATGATCTTTATTACAGATTAATTCAGAAAGAGAAAAAGCAGAAGTGTTAAATACAAGTAATTTAATCTTAAAAAATAAGGGCCAAAGAACAAATCACAAGAAAAATTGTTTCATTATGTTTCATGGCAATGATGAAACATATCAAAATTTGGGGGATATAGCCAAAGCCATTTTTAGCTGAAAAAGAGATATTTCTTAAAGATGATCCATTTTATTACTCTGGAATCTTACTTATTTCTTTTAGATCTTGTATTTGAACTTCAGAGTTTCTTTGCAGATTTGATCTGTTTACTAAGAATGGTGGTGTGTCTCTAATGAAAAGTTCTATTTTTTAATATAAGAAGTTCAGTTTTCTGACTAAGTAATTTTTGGCTGTAAGTCAATATTATTTGCAATCTGGAGTATCCTATTCCAAGTTATTTTTCTTTTAGAGTTTCAGACATTAAATTATGTCTGACCTTAACTATCAACCTTTGGTATCTGAAAATTTTTTTTTCTAGCTGCCTGGAGTAATTTTTTCTTTCACCTAGAAGCTCTAGATTTTGCCTATATTTTGAAATTCTCATTTGAGGATTTCTTTTAGTAAATGGTTATTGGATTCTTTCTATTTCTACATTCCCTCTAGTTTCAAGAGATCCAGGCAGTTTTCTTTTAAGATTCCTTGAAGTCTGACATGTGTGGTCTTTTTTTGGTAAAAAATTTAGGGTATGCCAATGATTCTTTTTCCTCCTTTTATCTGTTTTGCTAATCTGTTGTTTTTATTGTAAGATATCTTCTTTTATTATAAGATCTATTCATAGCAGCACTCTTTGTGGTGGCCCAAAATTGGAAAATGAAGGGATGCCCTTCAATTGGGTAATGCCTGAACAAATTGTGGTATATGTTGGTGATGGAATACTATTGTGCTAAAAGGAATAATAAAGTGGAGGAATTCCATGGAGACTGGAACAACCTCCAGGAAGTGATGCAGAGCAAAAGGAGGAGAACCAGGAGAACATTGTACACAGAGAGTGACACACTGTGGTACAATCGAACGTAATGGACTTCTCCATTAGTGTCAATGCAATGTCCCTGAACAATCTGCAGGGATCTAAGAGAAAAAACATTATCCACAAGCAGAGGACAAACTTTGGGAGTAAAAACACAGAGGAAAACCAACTGCTAGACTACAGGGGTTGAGGGGATATGACTGAGGAGAGACTCTAAATGAACACTCTGATGCAAACACCAACAACATGGAAAGGGGTTCTAATCAAGAACACTTGTGATACCCAGTGGCATCACATGTGGGCTATGGGATAGGTTGGGGGGGGGGAATGATCTTTGTCTCCAATGAATAATGCTCAAAAATGACCAAATAAAATAATGTTTAAAAAAATAAGATATATTTTCTAATCTCTTTGTCTTTTTTTTTTAATTTTAACATTGCCCATATTGTCATGGAATAATTGGTTTCTTTTTGGTTCATTCTAATTTTTAAGGAATATGTTGCTTGATTAAGGTTGTGTAACTCAAATTGAGATACTAATTCTCCCTCCAATTCCATACTTTTTTTTTTCTTTTGAGAATTTTCTTCTAGGACAATTAACAAAAAATAACATTTAAACTATTTTAACTCACTTTATTCCAGCAAATCTGGTAGGATGTGTCAAAGATATGTTTTTTTCTTTAGGGATTAGAATATAGATGTCATTCTTGTAGTCGAAGTTTGTCTTAAGTGCTAATGCCTATATAATAACACTTCATTCTTTGACATTGATTTTTGTTGTGTTTTGCTGCGTCAACTTAGTGTCCTTCAGTATTCTCCTGTGTTCTTCCTCTCTCAGGGAGCGATCTTACATTTTTTTAAAAAAATGTATTTTCAAAGACAAAAAAGGTGATAGAAGAGAAAAAGTAAACATAGCTGATTATCATATCAAAAATTTCTGAAAATATGTGCAATGTAATCATTTATGAATCTTCTACAACTGAAAAGGAGTAAAGTGAGGGGCTCTTCTCATATATCTTTCTTCAATGAATGTTTATTCTTCATCATTTTGAACTATTCATTTCAGTTTTATTTATGTGTGACTGTTTTTTCCATTTGTATTAATGTCCTCTAGCTGTGGCAGCTAGATGGATCAGTGGATAGAGTGTAAGGCCTGAAGTCATGAAAACCTGAGATCAAATCTGACCTTAGATACTGACTGGCTGTGTGACTGAGGCAAGCAGTTTAACTTCTATTGTTCTAATTGGCCAGATAAGAAAATGGCAAACTACTCCCATATCTTTGAGAAAAATCTTCATGAACAGTATTGTCTATAGGTCATATAGTCAGATACAATTGAATTTATTTGGAACCAGGTAGGGAAGAACAAAGCTGCTAGTTGACAATTGTCATCCTGCACAATGTTGTGGTGCTTATTTTGAGTTTAAATCCTCTATATCTGGTATATAGCCTTTATTCGCTCTAAAATAATCACAGTGGTGTTCTTACCCACACCTTACATCAGGTGTCCAACTGTCTTTTCTGTTGGTTTCCCTGTAAGGAAGTAGACTGGAACATGAATTTTTATGATATTCTCCCCCTTCAGATTCCCCATTCAGATTTATTCTAATTTACTTTCAATATCTTTTTGAAGATTTTTTTTGAAGCTGGAGTTTGAAAGGAAAGGGACAGAACTTCATAAAATTATTTCTCTAACTCCACTATCTTGACTGATTTTCTTTCCTCTTAAACTTACCATTAGGGCAGCTAAGGTATTGGGTCTGAAATCAGGAAAACTCATCTTCCTGAGTTCAAATCTGTCCTGAGACACTTATTGTTTCTGTGACCATAGGGCAAACCACTTAACCATATTTACTTCAGTTTTCTCATTGAGAAAATGAACTGGATAAGGAAATGGCAAATCATTCCAGCGTCTTTGCCAAGAAAACCCCAATATAGTGGTAGTCTCTTGGTGACCGAGAATGACTATTGTCTTTGTGCATTATCATCTATTGATGTATCCTCATGTGGCTTTGAAGTCCAAAGACTGAGGCACAAAGTTTGTGGCACATGGAGCATGGGACTCCAGTTGTTACGGGAGGTACAGTTGTGGCCTGGTGTCAGCGTTCACTCGCAGTGGCAAGACATCGATGTCGCTCATCTTCAAAGGTGGTGGCGGCATGGTAAATGTGGGTTCGCCAGCTGCTTCTGTCAGAGGCAGCAAGTTCTAGTTGCTTTGGTATAATGCCAGCCCACTTCAAGTTGGACTTTAGCTGATCCTTGAATCTTTTCTTTGGTCGGCCTTGTTTCCTGAGTCCAGCTGACAGTTCACTGTAGAATACCTGTCTTGGTATTCTCTGTGGGTCCATGGGGATGACGTGTCCAGACCATTGCAGCTGGGTTTTGACTTCAATGCTGGTGGAGTTGGCTCTGTCGAGGACTTCCTGATTGGTGATTCGATCCTGCCATTGGATCCTCATGATTGACTGGAGGGAGCATTGGTGGAATTGCTCCAACTGTTTCATGTGCTTTCAGTACAGTGTCCATGTCTCACAACCATACAGGAGCATGCTGAGGACCACTGCGTTATACACTTTGAGCTTCGTCGTAGTGCTTAAACCTCTGTTTTGGCAAATGAAATGAAATGGCAAATCATTCCAGCACCTTTGCCAAGAAAACCCCAAATGGGGTCACAAAGACTCAGATACAACTGAAAAACAACTAAAACCAGCAGTAAATCCATCTTGCCCTAAATTTACTCTTTGTTCTTTTCTGCAGAAGGTACAATTATCATTCTAGTCATTCAGCCTCCTTCATCTTCAATTTTTCATTTTCCTCCTTCCAAAAGAAATAAAAAAGAATGAGAGGAAATTGTGAAATATTAATATTAAATGTATACATGCCAATTACCATAGAATATAAATAGATAAGTGAAAACTTTATTTTTAAAACAGAAAATAACCTGGTAATACAACTAAGTTTAATATTATTCTCTCAAAGTTGGAAAAAGTCTAAAAGAAAGAAAAAACAAAAAGAAAACTATATAAATAAATTAGTTGCTTTAGAAATTGAACAAAAGGATTTATAGCAACATCCAATTAGGAATTATCAAAGAATAGAGATCCTTGTTATCTTGAATTAACACTTTTACAAAAAAATCAATCATATTGGGGTATTTAGATGTTTCAGAGAAAATGTAAAAAGGCAGAAATGCCAAACATATTTCATGCCAGCTAGAGTACAATAAAAAGTGTAATCAACTCAGAGAACATAAACATAATATGCATATCTAAATAGAAAAAAATAGAATCATAATTAATCAATACCAAAGTATAAACAATGTCATATAAAATGCTTTAAATCAATAATAATGAGAGAATTGAACGTTTAAATATCTCTGACATACCACTTCACATACATCAATTTAGTTATCATGATAGAAATGGAAAATGAAAAATGCTAGGAGCATGTGTAAAATAGGTACACTATTGTATATCTTTGCACTGTTGGTAGAGTTGTAAATTGGCCCACCCACCTGAAAAAGATTTTGGAACTATATATAAATAGCTATGCATACCATTTAACCCACAAATACTGCTACTGTCTGTTATACCATTTAGATAACAGAAAAAGGAAAATGGCCTTTATGTACAAAAATATGTATACTACCTTTTTTGTGATAGCAAAGCATTGAAAATTAATGGCGTGCCCATCAATTGGGGAATGGCTAAACAAGTTGCAATATATGATTGTGATGAAGTACTATTGTACTGGAAGAGATTACAGAGTAATGATTTCAGGGGAAAAAAACCTTGAAAGGAATAAATTGATGCAAATTGAAGTGAGTAGAACCAGAAAAATAATCTGTTTAGTAAAAGCAATGTCATAATCATGATCAACTGCTAAATACTTAGCTACCCTTATCAATACAAAAATTCATGATGTTTCCAAAGTATTCATTATTAACAATGTTATCCACTTCCAGGTAAATAACTGACACAGATTGATTGGTATTTTTGTACTTTTTTCTGACTTTTTTTTTCTTTTTGGAACATGGCTAATACAGAAATGTGTTTTGAATGACTTCATATGCACAATGAATATCATATTTCTTTCTTTGTCAACGGTTTTGGGAGGAACTGGAGGGAGGAAGAAAATTTGGAACTCAAAATTAAAAAATTAAAAAAGACAAAATACAAATAATATACACATCTGTCATTAATGTGAAAAAAACTGAGACAATGATGAGGCAGTAAGTCTAAATTTTTGCAATTCAAATAAAGTAGTTCTCAGAAAAAGTTATATTTCTCCAAGAATATATGTATATACACATAAATTTCCTTACAAATCAAAAAGAGTTAGACTATTTACTGAACTTCTTTTTTTAGATTCAAGAACATGAATAAATAAGACCCAAAAGATAAAATATTAATGTTGAAATTACAGGAGAAATAGATAAATTGGAAAACAAAAATAGTATTAAAATGACAAGTGAAAGTAAAATATATGTTTATTTGAAAAAAAAACTTCCAATATTGACAAGCTCTTAAAGAATGTGAATTTTTAAAAGCTTAAAATAAATAACAAAATGAACACTACATGATTACAATGAAATCAGAAAAGAGCCAACTCAGCAAGTATGCTGATAAAACTAAGACTACAAAGGAAATAAAGTATTACCTTCAAAAATATCAAATGTTTTTTGTCCAAAATATCAGAATATCCACAAGTTACATAATGAAATCAAATAAAAAATAGAACAATATGTAAAGGAAGAGATTTATATTAGAAATTTATCAAACTATTAAATATATAATGCCAATTTTATAGAATTTTCCTGAAAATTTGAAATTCACTTGATCATGCTGTAATTATGATACAAATGTAATTCTAATAAATAAATCACAGATACATAAAGCACAGAAGGAGACATATGGACAAATACACCTAAAATAACAGTTTTTAAAATAATTTTGGTTTTATTGATATGTTTTTATAATTTTATATATTATTCATACTGCATGAGAGCTCTTTTTTTCAACAAAGTAGAAAATTAAATCAAATAATACAGTGATATCTGAAACTATATGAAAAAATCACATTGGTAGCAGTTTCCTACCTTTTTATTTTAAAATAATGTATGAAAATACATTTTATCTCCTTCCCACAATATACCTCATTGGAAAAGAAAAGGAAAGTAAAGCAAGTTATTAATCCTCTAGAATCATGATTAATGGATATTGTATTTATAATTGTTGTTTCAACCTTAAAAGTTATTCATTTTTACATTTTGTTATTATTACATAAATTGTTCAGATTATATTTATTTTGTTCCTATTATTATAATAATACAATAAAAATAGATCATTTTCCAATATTAATGCTATAGTATAAATTCTTCTGATTCTTTTTTGCTTGGCTCTGAATCAATTCACATCTTTCCATGTTTGTGTGAAATTATTTGTTCCCTCAATCCTTACAAAATAATATAATTTTATCATTAATATATCACATTATTGTACATCCTTTTGGTTTGCAATTTTTTGGTATCATAAAAAGAGGAGTTATAATTATTGTTTTTTGTAAATAAAAGACATTTTCTCTTTCTTTGATATCTTTTGCATATAGTCATAATAGTAGCATATCTGGGTCAAAAGGCATAGACCATTTAATTATCTTTTGTGTATAATTTCAAATTGCTTTTTAGAATCATTATATCCATACATAGGTCCACCAGCAATGAATCAACATGCCTGTTTATCCACAAACCCTCCAATATGAATCAGTTTTATTTCTTGGCATTTTTTTCACTCAGTTTCGAATGAGGCATAATCTCAGAATTGCTTTATTTGCATTTCTCTAGTTAGAGAATATGTATTATTTCTTTATTTTGTAATAGATAACCTGGGTTTCTTTTCTGTTTATAGCCTGACTCCATTTAGCAATTTGAGAATGGCTTTTTTTCTTATAAATTTAAATCATTTCCTTTTGTAACCAGTAAATGAATTTTTGTCAGAGAAACTTAATCTAAGGATTTTTAAAGATTTTTTACATTAAATTTTTGCTTTATTAGATTTATTTATGTTTAAAAAGTAATTCCATATAACCAAAATTGTCCATTTTTTCTCCTTTGAATCTCTTTATCAGTATGGAAGAAATTAAATTTACATATAACATGTTAACAAGCACCCATTATGTGCTAGGTGATGTATGAAATATTGAAGGTAACCCCTGCCCTTAAGAAGCTTGCAATATACCGATGAAAAGCAACTGCTTTACTGCAGGGGTGAAGGGGATATGACTGAGGAGAGACTCCAAATGAATACTCTAATGCAGATACCAACAACATGGAAATGGGTTCGAATCAAGAACATATGTGATACCCAGTGAAATTGCACGTTGGCTATGGGAGAGGTGGAGGGGGGAGGGAAGAAAAGAAAATTATCTTTGTTTCCAATGAATACTGTTTGGAAATGACCAAATAAAACAATGTTTAAAAAAAAGAATCCAAACTATGCCACTATATTCTCTAACCCAAAGAGGAGAAGGGGTAAAAGTGAAGCAGAAGAAGAAAGGAACATCTCACTTTTTCCTGGTGAATACAATAATGTACCTATGGTATCATGTGCTCTGGAAGAAACCCTTAATTGTTACGGGACATTCAGGAGTGCTGGCACAAAGCTGGATGAAGAAGCAGGGATGGTTGGCTTCTTTGAACACAAGAGGCTATGGTGACTGGGTTAGTAGAAGACTGTTGGGGAGAAAGTAGAATCATGTCCCTTGGATTTGAGCCATGTTGGATCAAAGCCCCAGCCATTCTACCATAGTTAGGGCTGTAGATAATAAGATCTTTATAATCTATGTCACAGGTTTGTTTTGTGGCTTAAATGTAATAAAACATTTTGTGATTTAAAAAAAAAAAAGAAGCTTGCAATATAACAGAGAAGACAACAAACAAACAAATGTATACAAACTATGTAAACAGGATAAACAGGAAGTAATTAAAGAAAGGAAGGCAATAAAATTAAGAAGGATTGTGGTTATGAAGGAGACTACTGCAGACATAGTGGACAGCCAAAGAAAATACCCAGAATTGAAAAAGGAAGTATCTTGTAATTGAGAAGCAAATAGGCCCATCTCAAACAATCAAAGAGCACAAGCTTGGATAAAAGGTGTCAGTTGCCTTTTATAGCAGAAGAGACTCAATTAGGATCAATATCAAGGTCAATAAATAGTATGTCTGACTGGATGATAATACCAATATGAACATTGAAAGTTCTACCATAGGTCAGGCTTAAAGAGCTCATATGAACTTTTGCAGACAGTGATGTCAATAAATTTCAGCATCTCATATATCTTTTGACTTCCTACAATTTTTCTCGCTCATAAAGCATAGCATCTTGTTTGATGTGGGCATGACACCCTGAATAATTCTGTGCCAGTTTCTCTAATAACTCACAATGGATGCCAAAGTTCTTCACTGAGACCTTGAAATTATTCTTGTATCAATTTTTCTAACCTCCATATAAGGCTTGCCTAGTTTGAATTCTTTTAAACAAATGGTCATTTGGCATTCAAATTGTGTGGAAAACACAATTCTGTGCAGTACAATTTGAAAGTTAGACAGTTAATATCAAAAAAGTGGGTCAATGATGGTACCTTACTTTGTCAGGTGATCTCAAGAATTTTCCAAGACAATTCAAATGGAAGCAATTAGATTTTTTAGTATGGAGGTGGTATACTATTTAGGTTTCACAGTCATGAAAAAAAGAGGTCAGTAAAATGGTTCTGTGGAGCTTCAGTGTGGTCAGCTGTCTAACATCTCTTCTCTTCCATACTTGCCTTAAGAACCTACCAAACATTGAGATAGCTCTGACAGTGCTTTGAAGGTGTACAGAGACCAGAAAGGTAGGAAGATGCTAGGTTATAAAACACTGTGAATACCAAACAAAGGGTTTTTGTACCTGATTTTGGAGGTAAAGGGGAGCCATTGGATTTTATTGAATAATTAAATATAATATAGACATGAGTAAAATTTAGGAATAAAAAATTTTGGTGGTTGAATGGAACATTGATTGGAATGTGAAGAAACTTGAGACTAACAGACCCACAAAAAGACCATGACAACAGTTTAGGTGTAAGGTAATAAGGGATTCCACCAGAAGAGTAGCAATGTTAAAGGAGAGAGGGAGGTGGATTCCAAAGATGTAAGGTAAAATTTCAAGATCTTGGAACAGTTTGGATGTGGGGAAGGGAACATAAGGATGTTATCATGAAAAATATAGAACTAATAATGACAAAAACAAAAATATTCAAATTCTGTCAGATTCAAGGGGAGGGAAACTTTTGAAAAAGTAAAAAAAAACACTTACATTTAAAACCCTACAAAGTATAGGTAGGCATAGATGGACTTTTTTTGAAAAAAATATAATAGAAATATATCTATCTAAAATTAAAGAGCAAAACCAAATTAAAAGAATATACACTGGTGGCTTTCTCAATAAATATAGGAATAAAACAAAGATTACCAATATCCCTTTTATTATTTATGTTGTTCTAGAATGTCTAGCAATATTAAGAAAAAGAAAATAATTATTTGCTAATGGCATGATGTTTCATTTAGAAATGCCTAGGGAATTAGCATATAACTTAATTGAGACAATTAATATCTTTAGAAAATCTCAGATTCCAAATAAGCCCATAAAAATAGTGTTATTTATATAACAAAAAAAAAACTAAGAGGCAATGACAGAAATGGAAACCTTTCAAAATAATGACAAAATGCGTGAAATATTTGGTAAGCAATCTACCATATTATACTCAATACTTATAAAAATTCAATTACAGAATTGCTTTTAAAGAAATTTAAAACAACAGCCATTTAAATTGAAGGAAGAATATTCTATACTTGTGGATGAGCCATAACAATATAATGAAAATGATAAATCTTTCAGACTTCAATACATCTTCCATTCAGTTATCATAGTGATTTTCCTAATGTTCAAATCTGATCATGTTGACCTTCTCTATTCATTAAACTCCAGGGAACATCACCACCTGGATGAAATAGAAAATGTTATTGGCTTTCAAAGCCCTTCATAACTACCTCAATGATCTTTTTTTATGCCTTAGACACAATCTTGTCCTCTTCAAACCAATGACACCATCCTCTTTGATTTTCCTCATAAAAAATATTCTATCTCCTAGGTCTGGACATATTCACTAACTCTACACCAAAGATAGAATTTTTTCCAGCCTAATTTTTGCCTCTTGACTTACTTGAAGTCCTAAACAACCCCTCTTTTGTAATCTTTCTTAATTCTAGTACCTTCTATCTGTTGAAAATTTCCAATTTCTCCTATATTTTGGGCTTTATGTCCAAATTATTTGCATGTTGTCTCCCCTATTAGATTGTGAGTTCCTCAATGGCAAAGATTTTATTTTATTTTTTTTATCAATAGCACTTAGAAAAGTGCCTGGGACATATTAGGTGCATATCTAATATGTATTATTTGCTTGCCTACTAATATTAACAAAATAAATTTATAGATAGATGTTTTACCAATCGAACTACTAAAGCAATATTTTAGAGAACTATGTAAAATGATAGTAAAATTTGCTTTCGGAAGAAGAAAATATCTAGAATATCAAGAGAAATAATGAAAAAGATAGGAATGCCAGGAGAGTACCATTTATACATCTAAAACTGTTGAATAAAGACTCTAGATGAAAAAGAATAAATAATGACTTTTTAAAAAATAATGTGTAAAAAGCATAGAACCATAAATTAACTGGAAAAAACTCTATTTCATAAGAATTATTGAAAAATTTTAAAGCAGTCTGATAGAAACTAAACTTAGACAAAATATTATGCCAGTTCACATTAAATAAAAAATTAACATGTGACCCCAACATTAAATAGCATATCATAAAAACTAGAAGATAAATTATTTATGTTTTTTAATTTTAATAGTATATAAATTACTAATGAAATGAAGAATAAAGAAAAATATTAAATTATATATGTAATTTTTGTTATATAAAAGTAAAAAAAATTATGAGAACAAAAATTAAATGGAACCTCCAGGTAAACATGGAAACAGTATAGATGCAGGACTATGCCTCTCCTCAGTGCCTACTGAAATATACTACCTCAAAAGGCCAAAAAAAAAATTCATATGGGACTCCACAGTAAGGCGCAACAGTGAAAGTACATGGGATTTGGGCATTTCCACACTATAAGAGTGTGAAATAGCTTCCACCAAAACAGGAGCCCCACCCCACACACAAGGAGTCAGTGCACTAGAGTCAGAGTCAGTGTGCGAGAATCAATGAGCAAGCAAGGAGCATCTCTAGAGCAAGTGAGGGACACCTCTAGGTATTTGGCAGCTAAGACCACTAAAGACCTACCCCTGAGAGCAGCTAGATTTTAAACACCAGCAGGTTGAATATTACAGACTTTGGGTGTCAAGGTAGTGCAGACAAGGGCAGCAAACAATAGAAGCTGCAGAGGCTTGAAAGGTGGCCTCAGACAAAAACCACCCTCTTTAACTCCATACACAGAGACCTTGCCTTCCTCACTCAGACTTATAACTGGAAAGGGAAAGAAAAACAAGGACAGTAATGGACAAAAATGCCCAGGAAAAACAATTTCCCAACATCAAGAAGAACAAAAAGAAGGCATCGACCCTGCATAATTTTTATGGAGGAAAAATCTAGGCTACTGAAAAAATAGGAGAAGAGGACATACAAACAAATGCATCCAAGTTTTTCAAAAAAATGGAAATTGGCCACAAGCTCTTGAAGAATTTAAATCGGAGCTCATGAAAAAGATGTAAGAATTTTGGCAAGAAAAGTAAGAAACAATTCAAAAAGAAAATAACAGTTTAAAGGAGAAGAACTCACAATTGGAGACAAAATTAAACATCTGGAAACCATGAAAAGCAGGATAGACCAAACCAAAAGATTATAGAAGAAAATCAAAATATTATAGTGGAAAACCAGTCCTTAAAGACCTGAACTGGACAATTGGAAGCCAATGATCTCAAAAAACAGTAAGAATTAATAAAACAAAGTCAAAAGACTGACAAAACAGAAAAAAAATCATAAAATATCTCACTGGCAAGATGACAGACCATGAAAACTTTTCTCAAAGAGACAATTTGACAATCATTGGTCTACCTGAAAACCCAGAAATAAACAGAAATCTTGACACCATATTACAAGAAATTATCCCAAAAAACTGCCCTGATATTCTTGAAAAAGAGGGCAAAATAGACATTGAAAGAGTTCATAGAACCCCCTCTACATTAAATCTTCAAAAAACAAGCCCCAGGAATATAATTGCCAAATTCAAGAGCTTCCAAGTTCAGTAGAAAATTTTACAAGAAGCCAAAAAAGAGAAAATTCAGGTATCAAGGAGTACTAATCAGGATTTGACAAGATCTGGCACCTTCCACACAAAAGGGACTGCAAAGCTTGGAATATGATATTCAGAAAGGCAAGAGAATTGGGTGTTCAACCAAGGATCACCTACTGATCAAAACTGACTATATACTTCCAGGGGAAAGTATGGGCATTCAACAAAATAGAAGATTTCCAAGTATTTGTAAAGAAAAGAGCAGAACTAAGCAGATAATTTGAGACCCAAAGTGAGGGCGAAAGGGAAAAATGTTTTTTTACTTAAATTTTCTTCTTTAAGGGCTTCAATATGATCAAATTGTTTATATCAATATATGAAAATTTCTATTTGTAACTCTCAAAAATGATATTCACTATTGTAGTAATTAGAAGAATCATTTAGAGATAGAGATTGGGGTAATAAGTTGTCTAAGATGATATGCAAAAAAAGAAAAGGGAGGGGGAGTAGAAGATGTCACCAAGAGATACTTGAAAGATAAAGATAAATAGGGGGAAGTGGGATAACTCAATGGATTGAGAGCCAGGCCTAGAGATGGGAGGTCCTAGGTTCAAATCTGACCTCAGACACTTCCCAGCTGTGTGACCCTGGGCAAGTCACTTGACCCCCATTGCCTAGCACTTACCACACTTCTGCCTTGGAGGCAATACACAGTATTGCCTCCAAGACAGAAGATAGGGGTTTAAAAAAAAGAATGACATAAATAGGGTAATCTATATCACACAAAGAGGCAAATGGGAAGGGGGAGGGAAGAATACTATTATAAGAAGGAGAAGAAGAGAGTGCTATTACATAATAGTTAAAGAAGAATCCACAAATCATGGACCACAGGCCACATGCAGCCCTTTCAGGCCATGTATCCAGCACCCACCTCACTTCTGGAAGGGGCACCTCCTTCATTGGTGGTCAGTGAGAGTAGCACTCTATGTGGAGGCTCTGCAAAACATGTAGTCACTCACATATAGTACGACTTCCAGTGACATAATCCTTTCCGTGACTCCTTAGAACAAGGCACATTAGAATGAGGCCCCTTACAAAGGATTATGTGGCCAAACAGTGGAAGATGACAGCATGGTGAGTGGTGATCTGGGGGAGGGGATACCACACTGTGTATACTGCTGCCTGGTGATGGTTAGGGTAAGGGTTAAGATTAGTGTTAGGGTGAGGGTGAGGATTAGGTTTAGGTTTTTATGGTCTGGCCCTCCAACAGTCTGAGGGACAGTGAACTTGCCCCCCATTTAAAAAATTTTGGGACCCCTGACTTAAAACTTACTCTCAGTGAAATCAATTCTGAGAGGGAAGAGCATCTAGATCCATTGAAGTATTGAATTCTATCTTATTTTACAGAGAAAGTGAGAAAGGAAAAACAAAACAGGGGAGTGGGGGAGAGTACAAAAAGGGAGGGAAAGAGAGAGAGGAGTGAACTTAACAGACCCTAAAAAAGAAGAGAACAAAAAAGGAGGGGGAGAAAAGGAAGTATAATAAAGTTGAGGATTAGAGAAACTGACTAAAAGCAAACCACTGTTTTAAAAGGATATAGCGAAAGAAGAAAGGGCAGAATGAGCAGAGGATATCAAAATGTTCGGGAATACAAAAGTGGCAACCATAACTCTGAACATGAATAGGATGAACTCACCCATAAAGCAAAAGAAAATAGCAGAGTGGATTAGAAACCCAAAAACTACCATATGGTGTCTATAAGAAACACATGAGGCAGGTAGACACTCACAGAGTAAGGATTAAAGGCTGGAGGCAAATCTATTGGGCCTCAACTAAGAAAAAGAAGGCAAGAGCTGCAGTCATGATATCTGACAAAGCCGAAGTAAAAATATTCCTAATAAAAAGAGATAGAGAAGGTAATTGCATTCTTATAAAAGGCAGTATAAACAATGAGGAAATAGCAGTAATCAACATGTATGCACCAAATGGTATAGCATCCAAATTTCTAAAGGAGAAACTAATGTAGTTGAAGGAGGAAATACATATTAAAACTATACTAGTAGGAGACTAATAGATGAATCAAACCAAAAAATAAATAAGAAAGAGATAAGATATTTTAATGAAATCTTAGAAAAAATAAAGTTAGTAGATATGTGGATAAAAATAAATAGGGGAAAAAGAGGAATACACCTTCTTTTCAGCAGCACATAGTACATTTACAAAGACTTACCATGTACTAGGGCATAAAAATATGGCAAACAAGTGCAAAAATGCAGAAATGATAAATGTAACCTTTTCAGATCACAATGCAATAAAATAATAATTAGTAAGAGTGCATGGAGAGGCAAATCAAAAATTAATTGGAAAATAAATAATATGATTCTCCAAAACAGTTAAGGGACAAATCATAGATATAACAATTTCATTGAAGAAAATGACAATGATGAGACATCCTTTCAAAATATATGGGATGCAGCCAAGGCAGTACTCATGGGGAAATTTATATCCTTGAGTTCATATATTAACAAATTAGAGTGGGCAGAGGTCAAAGAATTGGACATGCAAATCAAAAAATTGAAAGTGAGCAAATTAAAAATGCCCATATGAAAACTAAATTAGAGGTCCTAAAAATTAAAGGAGAAATTAATAAAATCAAAAGTAAAAGAATGATTGATTTAATAAATAAAAGACGAAGCTGGTATTTAGAAAAAACAAATAAAATGGATAAAGTTCTGGTTAATCTAATTTAAAAAAGTAAAGAGGAAAACCAAATTAACAGTATCAAATATGAAAAGGATGACCCCACCTCTAATGAAGAGGAAATTAAGGCCATCATTAAGAACTATTATACCAATTATATGGCAATAAATATACAATCTAGGTGATATGGATGAATATTTACAAAAATATAAATTGCTTAGATTAACAGAAGAAGAAATAGAATACTTAAATAATCCCATATCAGAAAAAGAAATTGAAAAAGTCATCAAAGAACTCTAAAAATAATCCCCATGCCTGATGGATTCACAAGTGAATTCTATCAACCATTCAAAGAACAACTAATCCCAATATTATACAAACTATTTAACAAAATAAGCAAAAAAGTTGTATAAAATTCCTTTTATGACACAAATATGGTACTTATTCCAAAACCAGGCAGGAGAAAAAACAGAAAAAGAAAACTATAGAACAATCTCCTTAATGAACATAGATGCAAAAATCTTAAATAGAATACTTGCGAAAAGACTCCAATAAGTGATCACGAGGGTTATTCATTATGATCAGGTGAGATTTATACCAGGAATGCAAGGATGATTTAATATTATGGAAACCATACACCTAATTAACCATATCAACAAGCAAACTAACAAAAATTACATGATTGTCTCAATAGATGCAGAAAAAACCTTTGGCAAAATACAACACTCATTCCTTTTGAAAACACGAGAAAGTATAGGAATAGAAGGGGTTTTCATAAGAATAATATACTATATATATATATATATATATATAACCATCAACTAACTTCATCTGCAATGGAGATAAACTTGAACCGTTCCCCAAAAGTTCAGGAGCGAAACAAGGATTTCCATTACCACCTCCATTATTTAACATTGTACTAGAAACTCTAGCAGTAGTAATTAGAGAAGAAAAAGAAATCGAAGGTATTAAAATATTTTGTCAATGAAGAGACAGAGCTATCACCCTTTGCAGTTGATATGATGGTCTACTTGAAGAATCCTAGAGAAAAAAAACTAAAAAAGCTAGTGATAATAATCAACAACTTTAGCAAACTTGCAAGGTAAAAGTAAATCAACTTAAGTCATCACCCTTTCAATGTATTTCCAACACATCTCAACAGCAAGAATTAGAAAGATAAATTCTATTTTAAATCACCCTAGACATCATAAAATATTTAGGAATCTACCTGCCAAAACAAACATAGGAACTATATGAACACAGCTACAGAACACTTTATACACAATTAAAACTAAATCTAAATGATTGGAAAAACATTAATTGCATATGAGTAGGATGAGTTAACATAACAAATATGACAATCCTACCCAAACTAATTTACTTATCTAGTGCCATACCCATTAAATTACCAAGAAACTTTTTTTTTCTGAATTAGTTAAACATCATAACAAAGTTGATTTGGAAGAACAAAAGATCAAGGATACTCAGGGAAATAATGAAAAAAATAATAATGTCAAGAAAGGTGGCCTAGCAGTACCAGATCTCAAATTATACTATAAAGCAGTGGTCAGCAAAACAATATGGTATTGGCTAAAGACAAAGAAGAGGATCAGTGGAATAGACTTGGGGTAAGTGACCTCAGCAAGACAGTCTACAATAAACCCCAAGATCCCAACTTCTGGGACAAAACCCCACTATTTGTCAAAAACTACTGGTATAATTGGAAGAGAGTATGGGAGAGATTGGGTTTGGATCAACATCTCATACTCTATACCAAGATAAACTAAGAATGGTTGAATGACTTGAATATAAAGAAGTAAACAATAAGTAAATTAGGTGAACACAGAATATCATACATGTCAGATCTTCGGGATGGGAAAGATTTTAAGACCAAGCAAGAATTAGAAAAAAATACAAAATATAAAATAAATAATTTTGATTATATCAAATTAAAAAGGTTTTGTACAAACAAAACCAATGCAATGAAAATAAGAAGGGGAGCAACAAATTGGGAAAAATCTTTATTACAAAAATCTCTGACAAAGGTCTAATTACTCAAATTTATGAAGAGGTAAACCAATTGTACAAAATAATCAAGCCATTCACCAATTGGTAAATGGGCAAGGGGCATGTAAAGATTAAAATTAATATCTGATACTCCAAGTATTATATTTAGTAATGTTTATTAAATAGTTATCTTGAATTATAAGGAAGTAAGATTATCAAAAACCCAGAGCCACTTCTCCATCCTCCACATGGATCCAGAGAGAGCCCATGGGTGGAAACAAAAAACCAAAACTCCCCTCACGTAAGGAGATGTAAAAACAGGAAAAAGAAAAGGAAATTGTTGAGAATGTAGTCTCTTGGGTTCAAGAGACATGGATAGGCAATTTTCAGATAAAAAAATCAAAACTATTATTAGCACATGAAAAAGTGTTCTATGTCTCTCATAATGAGAGAAACACAAATCAAAACAACTCTGAGGTTCCACCTCACACCCAGCATATTGGCTAACATGACAGCAAAGGAAAGTAATTAATTGGGACATTAATGCATTCCTAGTGAACTTGTGAATAGATCCATCCATTCTGGTCAGCAATTTGGAACTATGCCCATAGGCCACTAAAAGACTGTCTTGCCCTTTGATCCGGCCATAGCACTGCTGGGTTTATACTTCAAAGGGATAATATGGAAAAAGACATGTACAAGAATATTCATAGCCTTGCTATTTGTGGTAGCAGAAAATTCGCAAATGAAGGGATGCCCTCTAATTGGGGAATGGCTGAACAAATTGTAGTATATATTGGTGATGGAAAACTAATGTGCTCAAAGAAATAATGAACTGGAAAAATTCCAGGCAAACTGGAACAACCTCCAGGAATTGTGGTTGAGTGAATGGAGCAGAACCAGGAGAACAATGTACACAGAGACTGATACACTGTGGTACAATCGAACATAATGGACTTCTCTACTAGTAACAATACAATGATCCAGGGCAATTTGTAGAAATTTATGAGAAAGAACACTATCTGCATTCAGAAGAAACACTGTGGGATTAGAAACCCAGAAGAAAAACAACTGCTTTATCACATGGGTCAATGGGGATATGACTGGGAATATAGACTCTAAATGATCACCCTAGTGCAAACATCAATAATATGGAAATAGGTTTTGATCATGGACATATACAACCCAGGGGAATTGCATATTGGCTAAGGGAGAGGTTGGTGAGAGGGGAGGGAAAGAACATGATTCTTGTAACCAAAGGAAAATATTCTAAATTGACTAATTAAATAAAATTAAAAACAAACAAAAAACCAAACAAAATTAATGCATCTAAGAAGAAAGGCAATAGTAAACTTTTGGGGGAAAGTCTTTACATTAAATAATCCTGATAAGGATCTGGGTATGTAAAATACATAAACAGATACAAGAACTATATGAGATAAAAAGCCATTAATTAATAGACAAATATTTGAAAGATATGAATAAATAGTTCTTAAAAGAATTGCATACTTCAGGTATCAGAGTAGAAGAATAGAGATCTCAAACCTCTTCAAGAATCCTTTTCAACTAACCTTAAAATAATACCTCCAAATGAATATTGGAGTAACAGAACCAACAAGGAGAAAGAATTAAGCGAAAGCACACTAACCCTTTGAAGTTCCAAGTCATAGAACAAGCCTAGAGTGAAGCCCCAAGACCTAGAACAAGATAATTCTTAGTGTTCCTAGTTGGTTTTAGCCAAAGGGGAGGCTCAGTCCCTACATAAACCTTCAATGAGGTCCCAAACCCCAACACAAGTTGGTTTTATGTGACTAGATGGTTCAAGACCAAAGAGAGTGTCAGAGTCCTTTTTCAGACATAGAGTGATGACTCAAACCCTAGTACACCAAAGTCTATAGTACAAATGGCCAGTATAAGCCCAGAGCTATGCCTGTAGCCTCTTTCCTCACCTGATGTGAGGCTCTGAGTTCCAACATAGGCTAACTTCCAATGCTCTGGGCTATGCAATACAATAGTAGTACCTGGGGAAGCCTGAATCAGTAATAGGAGGTGGCCAAATAGAAAAGGAGGTTCAAAATTTTCACTGAAGAAAATAATTCCATAACAATTAGAATTAGATAAGTAGAAGTAAACAAAATCATGATACATTAGGAAACAAAAAAAATAAACATTAAAAAAATGAAAAAGTAGAAGAAAATCTTAAATATCTCATTGTAAAAACAATTGACCTGAAAAATAGACCCAGGAGAGAAAATTTGAGAAATATTGCACTACCAGAAAGCTAATGATGAAAAAATATCTGTGAGATTATATTACAGGGAAATATCAAAGAAAACTGCCCTGATATTATTGAACAATAGGATAAAATGGAAACTGAAAGAAGTCACCAATCACCTTCTGAAATAAATCCCTAAATGAAGACTCTCAGGAATATTGGAGCCAAATTCAAGAGCTCTCAGGACAAGGAGAAAATACTTCAAATATCCATAAAGAAACAATTCAATAAATCATGGAGTCACACTCAGGATTACACAGGACTTTAAAGCTTCTATTTTAAAAGATTGGAAGTCATGGAATATAATAAACCAGAAAGCAATGGAATTAGAATTACAGTCAAGGATCACCTACCCAAGCAAAACCAAATATTTCCATTCAGGGAATAAAAGGGTCATTTAATAAAATAGAAAAATTCCAAGTATTCCTAACAAAAAGAATAGATGTAAGTAAAAAATTGATATTCAAATACAAGACTCAAAAGAAGCATATAAGGGCACCAAGGAAGAGAGAATTTAAGGGACTGAATAAGATTATATTTCTATATGGAAAGATGATATTTGTAACTCTACAAAATTTTGTCAATATTAGGGCAATTTGAAAATCAAGAAGTAAAAAAGAGGATTAAGCTAGAAAAAAAGAAGTAAAGGTAGAGTGGACTAAATTATCTCACCTAAAGATGGCTAAAAAAATTATTTGACAGGAGGGGAGTATGAGAGCAGTGACAGTCAATACTTCAAACTTACTTTCATCTTAATTTGCTCAAATAGGGAAATAGAATCATACTCATTTTGGTATAGAATCCTATATCATCCTATGGAGAAATAGATGGGAAATAAAACAAGGGAACATAGGATAACAAAAAGAAGGTGGAAATTGGGGGAGAAGATTAAAAGCAAAACACTTGTACTGAAAGGAGAGATAAAGCTGAGAACCAGGTTGGGAAAGACAAATTCAAAGTTAATTGGAAATTAAATAATCTAATTCTTAAAAAGGAGTGGGTCAAATAACAAGTGATAGAAATAATCAGTAATTTCACTAAAAAGAATAACAGAGAAAACAATATAAGATGCAGAGGAATACACAATTAGTGATCACAATAATGTGAATGGCATGAACTGACTCATAAAACTGAAGTAAATATCAAAGTGAATTTAAAAACAATATCCTGTAAAATGTTGTTTTAAGAAACAAATTTGAAGCAGGAAAACACATTAAAAATAAAGGTAAGGGGCTGGAACAGGATTTATTATGTTTTAGCTGATGTAAAAATAAGAAAGCAGGGGTAACAATTACAATCTCTGACAAAGCTAAAGCAAAAATAAATCAAAATAAAAGAGATAAGGAAGAAAGTTACATCTTGATTAAGGGTACCACATAATGACATAAGATCAATACTAAAGATGTATGTCTCAAATATTATGCATTCAAAATTTTAAAAGAGAAATTAAATAAGTTAAGAAGGAAATAGTAATACCATAATAGTGGAGTTTTTAAAATTTATCCTCTAAGAAATAGTTAACTCCAACCAAAAAAAATAATTAACAAGAAAGTAGTTAAGATAAATTGAATTTTGAAAAAGTTAGCTTTAATAATTTTTTGGAGAAAATTGAATGGAAATAGAAAGGAATATATCCTTCTCTCTGGTGTATAGGGTACATACACAAAACTTAGACCCAAGACTAAGGCATTAAAACATTACAACCAAATGAAGAAAAGCAGAAATGATACAGAAGTGACAAATGCATTATTTTCAGATCAAAATGCAACAGAAATTATGATATATAAATGTCTGTGGAGAGACAAATTAACTGAAAACTAAATCATCTAATATTAAAAATGTGGTGGGTCAAAGAACAAAGTATAGAAAAAATCAATTATTTCATTAAATCGAATGAAAAGTATATGACATCATATTGAAACTCATGGGTTGCAGTCAAAGCAATACTTAGGGGAAAATTTATGTCTCTAAGCACTCACATCAATAAAAATAGCAAAAAGCAGACCAATGAATTAGACATGAAACTAAAAAACTATAAAAAAATGAATTAAAAATCTTTAATTAAAAACCAAATTGGATATACTGAAAAATCAAGGAGGAATTTGATAAAAATGGAATGTAATAAAGCCACTGAAATAATAAATCAGACTGGGAGTTGGTTTTATGAAAAAATTAATGATAGAACATTGGTTAATTTGATTTAAAAAGGAAAGAAGAAAACCAAATTATGAATATCAAAAATGAAAAGAGTAAGTTAAAACAATAATAAAGATAAAATTAAAGCAAATATTAGAAGTTATTTTTGAACAATTATATGCCAGTAAATCTAATGATCTAAGTAAAATAGATGAATATTTAAAATATTAATTACCCAGATAAACAAAAAAGTAAATAGAATTAATTAATCCCATCTTATGGGGGATAGGGGAATTGAATAAGCCATCAATGAATTACCTAAGAAAAAATACCCATGCCCCAGATGGATTCCCAAGTGAATTATATCAATGATTTAAAGAACAACGAATTGTTATACTATATGAAGTATTTGAGATAATAAGAAAGAAAAGGAATTCTACCAAATTCCTTTATGAATAAAATATTATGCTAATAATACCTAACACAGGAAGAGCAAAAAAAGAAAAGAAAATTATAGATCAATTTCCTTAATAAATAGAGGTGCAAAAATTTTAAATAAATACTAGCAAGATGACTATCTCAGGGAGATTTTTACTAGGGATGAAGGGCTAGTTTAATATTAGGAAAACTATGAGTATTATTAACTATATCTATACCCAAACTAACAGAAATCACAGGATCATTTCAATAAATGCAGAAAAAGTCTTCAACAAAATGTAATACCCATTCCTATAAAAACTATAGAAAGAATAAAATCATCAGCAAATGTCATCTGAAGTGGAATAATGCAGAAGCTATTCCAATTAGATCAATGGTAAACCATGGTTGCTCATGATCATCACTAATATTTTCAGTTTCTAGAAATGTTAACTTTGGCAATAAGAGAAGAAAAAAAGTGAAGAAATTAAAATAGACAATGAGAAAACTATTGCACTTTGCAGATATGAAAGCATACTTGGAAAAATCTAGGGAATCAACTAAATAAGTAGTTGAAATAATTAAAAACTAACAAAATTGCAGGAAACAAAATAAATTCACATAAATCATAAGCATTTTATTACCAACAAAGACCAGCAGCAAGAAATGGGAAGAGAAATTTCATTTAAACTGACTCTAGGGGGAAGGAGTCAAGATGGTGGCTTACAAGCAGCAAAAGTCAATTTCTCTGGGAAAGCCCTTCAACACCAATCTAAAACAAAATGCTTCAAGGGGGACAGAAAACCAAATCCAACAACAATACAGAGGTGAGGGATCCTCCTATTCGAATCAACTTAGAAGGTACAAAGAAGGTTGAATTCTCAAGTTTAAGAAAAAGAAATAATGAAGGTCCCAGTTCCCCTCCCTTACCTACTGTGCTGAGACTCATAGTACATGGGACCACAGGAAGAGGACCCCAACTGGGATAGAGTATCTTGCTACTTAAGGCTCAGAACTCTGATGACAGCTGGTAAGACAGCAGGTGGAGGAGAAAAGCAGAGAAAAAGACAAGTTGGTTCCAGTCTTCAGCCGCTATACCTCCATCTTATTTCTCTGCCCCTGGAAATTTTGGCCTCAGGGCACAATCAGTTCTGCAGATCAGCTCAATTGGCTTAATCCAGTTTATCAATAGTGCAGAGAAGAAGATTCTAGAGGATAGAAAAGCTAAAACACAGAACTTGTAAAGAACCAGAAGAACTATATTGAATAGACAGAAAGCCAAACTCAACTAGACAGAACCACAGGTCTCTCCTTCTTGATCCAACCTGAAATATATGCAGATAAAGTCACATTATTGGATGTAAGGGAAAGATCCAACATCCCTCCACCATCTGCTGTGTTGAGACCCACAATAGGAATCTGGGTAACTGGGATCCCAGGGTGAAGGTTGCAACTACCTTGTTACCAACACAGTAAGCTCAGGGCTCTGACCAGAAAGCTGACAGGGAGGAGGCTGCCAGAGAGGAGCGGAGAGGAAGATGGATGGTAACTACCAATAGCCTCCACAGCTTTCCTTTCATCTTCAGTTTTTGCTAGAACCTTGGGAAGATCTAGCCTCAGGGGACATTAATACAACAGCCTAATAAAGTTAATCAGTGGAGCAGAGAAGCAGCCCCTTCAGGGCAGAAAAGCTTAAACTCACAGATCCAACAAAGAAACAGAGTAGCAAGAACACAGCCAATAAGGAGGGGAAAAGAAGGGAAAAAATATGAGTAAACAATCAAAAAATAAAAAGAAATTATAATTGACAGCTTCTATTCAGGTAATGAACAAAGAACAAATTGAACAGAGGAAGACCAAGTAACACAAAGCAAAAATTCAGAAACTCCAGCTAATTAGACTCAGAAAAGCAATTAGGAGAGGTTGAAGAAAATTGGGGAAAGAAACTAAAAAGCAAAATAGGTCATCTGGAAACAGAGGCACATGAACTAAAACAAGAAAATGGTGTCTTCAAAAACAGAATTGACCAGCTTGAAAATAAGGCAATGAAAGCAAAATATAAAAACAATGATCTAAAAAGAAAAATAGATCAAAAGGAAGCAAAGTATTGTAATATGTATAGGGAAATGTTGGGCTTTGAAGAAGAGAGGATATTGAAGGTTTTGTAACAGGGAATAGAGGAGTTGAAGGGAGAGAGGGAATATAGCTGCTGGTGAGGTAAAAGGAGAGATATGCCCCCTGCTGAGAGGCTTTTTTTGAAAATTGGGCTTCCTGAGAAATGGGCCACTTATGATAGCCTGGGGCAATGTCTTCTCTCTGTATTGATGTTGAAGATACCCCAGAACAGGTAAGCATAGACCACCCCCCACATGGACAAGCCTCTCCCTGGACCAAGGTTGCCCAGCAGGGGTCCAATAAGGACCATTTATGGTTGAATGGCTGTCCTGAGGTTCAGCTCCCTCTATGTCCCCTGAAATGACAGTCCTCTTATCTGACAGCAATTATTTAAATAAAGATAAAATGTAATAACAAGTTTGGATTGGGAGGTATCAGGGAAGAGGGAATCAGGATTTTCCTGGATGAGGTTTGAGTCTCTCTCAGCTTTGGAGCAGAGGCCAGGCCTCGCTGCTGGTGGAGGGTTTCTTTTATTGCTGTCTATGCTAATCTGTGCTAGTTTTCTTAAGTTCAAAGTCTTTAGCAGTAGACAGAAAGACGAAGCAAAGGTTCTGACCTTCAGAGCTATTTTGGCCTGTCTCTTTATGCTGATGCCTGTAAAGACCAGCCTTATAGTTCAAACCCCTTCCCTTAAAATTTTTTTGTTTGATGACACAATCACAGGAATCCAGGGAGAGCATACAGTTGGAAAAATCAGGTATAGAGGCACTTCTATCCAGAGACAGGGAGAGAGGCTCCTTCCAGTTTGAGGACCAGGGAGAGAGAGTCATGAGACCAACTACCACTCCCAGCTACCCCTCCCCTAACCAACTGTCATTCTTGTCAATATCTTCTCTCTAACATTCCAATTGTTGTTTCTTCCACCTGATTGGCAGAAAGTCTAAAACTTGCTTCAGTTTTCCTTTCCACAGTACCAAAAAGTGTGGGATGAAATTCAGTCTTTAAAAATTAGAATTGAACAATTAGAAGTGAATGATTTCATAAGGCAGCAAGAGTATAAAACCAAATAAAAATAATGAAAAAAAATTGAGGAAAATATGAAAAACATTGCTGATAAAACAACAAGCTTGGAAAATATATCCAGGAGAGTCGATTTAAGAATTATTGGACTACAAAAAATCATGACCAAAGAAAAATCCTGGACATCATTCTACAGGTAATTATTTAAAAATCTGTCCTCATATTCTTGAATAAGAGGGTAAAGTAGAGGTTAAAAGAATCCACAGAATCTCTCAGAATCAGAGGTGCAAATCAAAACAACTCTGAGGTATCACCTCACACCTAGCAGATTGGCTAACATGACAGCTATGCAAAGTAATGAATGTTGAAGGGGATGTGGCAAAGTGGGGACATTAATTCATTGCTGGTGGAGTTGTGAATTGATCCAACCATTCTGGAGGGCAATTTGGAACTATGCCCAAAGGGTGATAAAAGACTGTCTGCCCTTTGATCCAGCCATAGCACTACTGGCTTTGTATCCCAAAGAGATAATAAGGAAAAAGACTTGTACAAGAATATTCATAGCTGCGCTCTTTGTGGTGGCAAAAAAAATGGAAAATGAGGGGATGCCCTTCAATTGGAGAATGGCTGAACAAATTATGGTATATGTTGGTGATGGAATACTATTGTGCTCAAAGGAATAATAAAGTGTAGGAATTCCATGGGGACTGGAATAACCTCCAGGAAGTGATGCAGAGTGAGAGGAGCAGAACCAGGAAAACAATGTACACAAAGACTGAAACCCGTTGGTACAACTGAATGTAATGGACTTCTCCATTAGTGTCAATGCCCCTGAACAACCTGCAGGGATCTACAAGAAAAAAACACTATCCACAAGCAGAGGACAAACTGTGGGAACAAAAACACCAAAGAAAGGCAACTACTTGAGTACAGGGGCCAAGGGGATATGATTGTGGGTGGAATTCTAAATGAACATCCTAGTGCAAATACCAACAACATTAAAATGGGTTCAGAACAAGGACACATGTGATACCCAGTGGAAATGTGTGTCGGCTATCATTGGCTATGGGAGGGGTTGCAGAGGGGAGGGAAGAAAAGAAAATTATTTTTGTATTCAATGAATAATGTTTGAAACTGACCAAATAAAATAATGTTTAAATTAAAAAAAAGAATCAACAGATTACCTCCTGTATTCCATCCCCAATTGACAATACCCAAGAATGTTATAGCCAAGTTCAAGAACTTCCAGACCAAGGAAAAGATACTACAAGCTGCTGAAAAAAAAGAAACAATTCAAATATCATAGAGTCGCAATCAGGATTATACAGGACCTGGCTGAATCCACACTGAAGGCCTGGAAAGCATTGAATATAACATTGCAGAAAGCAAGGGAACTGGGCCTACAACCAAGAATCAACTAGCCAGCAAAATTAACCATATTCTTTCAATGGAAAGTATAGTCATTAAATAAAATAGAAGATCTGCAAGTATTCATGAAGAAAAGACTAGACTTAAACAGAAAATTTGATAACCAAAAACAGAATTCAAGAGAGTCACCAAAAAGTAATTAAGAAAGGGAAAAAATTAAGGGGTCAAATAAGTCTGAATTATTTGTTCAAACAAATATGAAAAAGATGAAATTAGTAATTCTTAAAAACTGTTAGCATCATCAGGGTAGATAGAAGAAATATAACTAGAGGTTACAATGATAAATTGTATAGGATGATATATAAAAACTAGGGGTAAAAAAGAGACTAAAACTAAGAGAAATGGGAAAAGAGATAAATGGGGTAAATAAATATTTCATTGAGAAGCTCATGGAGAGGGGAAGACCAATACAAATGCAAGGGAGGGAGAGATTGATGGCAGGTAATACTTAAATCTTATGCTCACTGGAATTGGCTCAGAGGGGGAAGAATAGTCAGATCCAGTAGGACAGAGAATTGTATTGTGCTCTATAGAGAAGTAGAAGGATTATAAATAGGCAGGTGGAGAGGGGAGCAATACAAGAGAGAGAGAAGTTGAGAGTTTGTTTAAAAGGTACTACAGTAAGGGGAATGATAAGAAGGGGGTGGGAAGGGAAGTAATGTTAGGGATGGGAAAGGGGGGAGACTGACTAAAAGCAAAATTTTGGAGGGGAGAGTAAGACAAAAAAGAGAAAAACATAATCAAAGGAAGAATTAAAAATGGAATACAGAGATAGTTGTCAGAACTGTTAATGTGAATAGGATGAATTCACCCATAAAAAGGAAGAGGGTAGGAGAATGGATTAAAAAATAGAATCCTACCACATGTTGGCCACACAAAAAAAACACACCTGAGGCAAGTAGACATACACAGGGTAAAGGTAAGAGGGTGGAACAGAGTTTACTGGGTTGCAACTGAGACAAAGAAGGGAGAGATAGCAATTATGACTTCAGACAAAGCTAAAGCAAAATTAGATTTGATTAAAAGAAATAAGAAAGGTAATTACATCTTGATGAAAGGCAGTATAAATAATGAAGAAATATCAGTATTCAACATATATATATATAACCAAATGGTATATCATTCAGATGTCTAAAGGAGAAATTTAAAAAGATTAAGGAGGAAATAGGTACTAAAACCAAATACTAGTGAAGTATCTCAATTTACTCCTATCAGAACTGGATAAATCAAACTAAAAAATAAATGAGAAAGAAGTAAGGGGTGTGAATGAAATGTTAGAAAAATTAGAGCTAATAAATATCTGGAAAGAATAAAAAGGGATAAAAAAGAATACACCTTCTTTTAAGAAGCACATGGCACATATACAAAGACTAACCATGTACTAGGGCATTAAAACATTGTAAACAAACCTAGGAAAGAAGAAAAATAATTACATTTTTTCACACCACAATGCAATGAAAATCATAAATCATAATCAATAGAACTGTTTGTTGGTGAGCCACAAAGACACAGAATCCTTGATTTTTTTCAAGATGGCCTTTGAGTAAAGATAGAGAATTGATTGTTTTGAGAAAACTGTCTTTCTCTTCTGTCATGGCCCTTTTGCCTACCCCTGCAGGGGACTATCTTTGTTGGTGGTGGTGGGGACCCATGAAAGGAGTGGAGCTTGCTGTCCTCCCAATTTGTCTCTTGCACACAATAGCTGGGGTTCCTGCATTGAAGGTAAAGTATAACTTCCTGTTTCCCCTTTATTACTAACAGCTGAGCTGGTACTGTCCCCTGCCTCTCTCAGTCCAAAACTCATAACTATGTGAGTTCAACACCACTGGTTTCCTGCCTATTTCAGGCTGAGGTGGCTTTAGACTTTTAGATCAGGAGTGCAGTGCAGATGCACCACAAGCAAAAGAGCAGTCCCTTACTCACTGCCCAGTCCATCCCCCTTCTAGCTTCCAAGCCAATTTTAAGCTGACCCTGTGGGTTTTTAAACTTCTCACTGAAAGGGTGGAAATTGATTGGTTATCCTACATAGAGGTTTCCCATGCCACACACTAGACCATATAACCCAGTGCAAAGAGGGGGGGGGGGAGGGGCAAATAGCTCAAATAGCTTTTTGAGCTCAAATACTGAAACTGAATGTGGATTCTTAATTTTTGGAAATTAGGTTATGTTTTCCTGACCCAAACATCAGACTTCACACACCTTTTACCCCTCAAGATATTGAGAGAGTCTAGTAAAATACCCCGTCCATTGAAGATGAGTCTATTTTAATTATTAAAAAGGTAGAAAATATTTATTATACTTATGATCCATCGTGGGTATATGTGGAAAACTTGCTCTATGTTTTTTTGACAGAGAGAAAAATAAAATTATTTCTTTTGTTAATAAAGCCTGGGCAAAGAAAGTGATTCACTGGTCAGTGGGAGACTCTAGATGGGATATTAATGAATATTATTTAAAACTATGCCAGGCTAGAGAGGCATTACTAAAAACAATGAGAGATTGTTCTGATAAGCCAGGTACATGGACAAAGTTTGAGAGTCTTAAGCAGTTGGAAGAGGAAAATCCATCACAGTTTCTGGATAGTTATTGAACTGGGAGGTAGATACATAGATCTAGATCTCTCCAAAGAGAGCAATGTCAGGCAAATTAGGAGGAAGTTTGTAAATAACTGTTGCAAAGTGGTCAAAAATTATTTTAAAACAAACTGCCCAAATTGGGCTAATATAGACCTTGAAGAATTGAGGAGACATGCATCTATATCTTAAGGCCATGAACAGGAAAATGAGGATGCCAATAAATTAGTAGAGACATTAAAGGAGGAAATAAAAGCTTTAATTGAAAAATTTGAAAAAGAAAAGCAGGTCAAGCAGTGGTCATTGCCCCTTTGCAGGAATCAAAAAATCAATCATTAACATATCACTTCTGTGCAAAAAAAGGGTCACATAATGATGAACTGTAATAAGTGGAATCTGGATTAGAAATTATAACAATTATAGAAATAATAATCCAAATAAGGCAAATGATAACTCACACCAAAACACCCAAAATGGGGCTCATCCATATTATACTTAGGGTGAAACCCCCCCTTAGCATGGGGGATCCCAAAGAACTGGCCAAGGTCCTTTATGAAGGTGCCCTGGAATCAGAGATTGATATCTTAACACCACTTATCCCTATCCATTCTTCACACCGCCCCCCCCCCATAGTGATGAACTTCATGTAACCCTGAAAGTTCAAAATATTTTTATGATTGCCTCTTAGGCACCAGAGCCCTCCAAATAGGTATTGATGATTACACCTTATTCTGATTGTGATTCCATTGGCTTTCTAAATGTAGTTGGGATATCAGGACCACCCCTAAAGGTCCCAAAGATTTCCTCTTGAATGGTGTCTGTGGAACTCCTATCAGTAGAATATCCTTTCCTTCTAATGCCCAACTCCCCTACAAATTTGCTAGGGAGAGACCTTTTATAAAAGCTCAATACCACAATAACTTGCTCTCCAGATGATTCTGTCACTAGAATTGCCCGAGGCATCCTTAAATTTGTTTCCTATATTTCTTTCAGACAGTCAGGAGATGAAGGAGCCTCCCATCTTTGAAATCCCAGGTGATATACCTGAGTCTCTCTGGGTCATGTCTTCTTCTGATGTTGGCCTACTTAAATCAGCTATTCCTCTTCATATCAAAACAAAAGGTGGCCTACCTCCTTCCATTCCTCTGTATACTCTATCAAAAGAGACAATTGAGGGAATTACCCCAGTGATAGATTCATTAATTGAGCAAGGAAAAATAATTCCATGCAAATCTGAAAATAATAATCAATCCTGACAGTAAAAAGTCAAAATTAGACACATTTGGAAAAACTGTCTATAAATTTGACCAGGATTTCTGGGTTGTAAATAATCATGTCATAAAGAGACACCCTGTGGTTCTATGAACAACCATAATTATCTCCTCTATTCCAAGCACAACCAAAATATTTCACTGTGGTAGATTTGTGTTCATCATTCTTCTCAATCCCTATTTATGAAAATTCCAGGGATATAATTGCCTTCACCTGAAAAGTTTCCTTATGGACCTGGTGTCACTTGACCCAAAGGCACATGAATAGTCCCATGTTGTTCTTACAGATTTTAATACAAAATTTAGCAAATATTAAGTTTAAGGAGAACTGTTTGATACACTTTGTAGAAGATTTGGTCTTGGCCTCACCAAATGCCACAGTATGCCAGGCATATAGCAAACATCTCCTTTTAGAGCTGCATAAGAGAGCCCACAAGGTTCAAAGGCAAAGGTTCAGTGTTGTCTCCCCAAACTGAAATATTTAGGATTTATTTTAACTGCTTGTGCCTGATCCATTTCCCCTTAAGTGCATTGAAGATATTCAGAAACTGAGTACACCCTCCACTAAGAAACAGTTGAGTGCAATTTTTGGAGCACCAGTATTTTGTAGGCAGTAGATCTCTTGTTATGGAGAAATCACTAAACCCCTTATAGCACTGACAAAAAAATCAGTCCTGAACTGCTTAGAGTTGGAACACCTGTCAGCTCTTTCTAACTTAAAACAACCTATTCCATCTTCCCATTCTCTAGGCATCCCCAATTATGACAAGTCATTTACTCAGGTGTTCTAATTAAAATTTTGGGTCATGCTCAGTGACCAGATACTTATAATTCAGTATAGCTGGACCCAGTAACTTTAGGAGAACCACCATGTCTTAGAGGCATAGCTGCCACAGCCTTGATAGCAACTAAATCTGAAGATTTTGTTTTAGCATGCCCTTTAACCATAATGTGCCCACACACAGTTGAAACATTGTTGCTAAGGCATAGAACACAGGCATTTTCTGATCAGACTTGCAAGGTATGAGGTAAACTTGTCAGGTAATGAAAATATTACCTTAAAATGCTGTACAGTCCTAAATTCTGCCACCTTGCTTCCAGATTTACCAGTTTCAGGAGACCCATTACACAGCTGTGAATCTTTAGTGTCCATGATTGAAAAACCTTAAGATAATATGCTGAGCACTCCTTTAGAAAACCCACACTTAATCTTATTCACTGATGGTTCTTCTTTCATGAGGGATGGCATACACTATACTGGAGCTACTGAAGTCATCATCTTTGCCTCTCTGTGGTCAGTTTAAATGGCCTGAAATACTTTTTCTGGTCCTATTTTATCTTAGAAGCAGGTCCAGGGGAGATCTACACATCTCACCATTTGAGATGCTTTTTGGACATTCCCCTATGCAGGCTAAGCCTTTCTCTCCTTCACACACATCATTACTAGGGAGAGACACTTCTATTGCCATGTATGAATAAGATTTACAAATCAAATTGTGAGAATTCCATGAATCTGGAGCTTCTGTACAAGTAGGACCTATAGACTTTTCACTCCATAACTTACACCCACATGACAAAGTGTATGTAAAGCACTTTTAGTGCACTGGGGTAACTCAGCCTTCCTGGGAAGGTCCATTCTAAGTCCTGTTAACTACTCCAACAACTATCAAAAATGGAGAAAAAGACTCTTGAATCTATTGCTCACATGTAAAGAGAGCACCGTCTATAGATAATGAGTGATTCTATCCTGTCGTGCTTATTATATTTGCTGATTTGTTTGTTTTAAGATTTAATTTCATTTTTGAGTTTACATATTAATTTAAGCTATAATATTCTGTTACACTCTGTCACTTTCTGTTTCTCTGTTTTTGCTATTAGCTATATATTCTGTTGCATTGTCTTTATTTGTACCATTCTATGTGTGGACTGGAGAAAATACCATTATAAAAGTCCATAAAGTAGTTGGGCAAAACCTATATTAGTAACCTTTGGAGAAGTTGATGTGCTCTTATGATTTGGGGGATTTTGGTACATTTTTGAATATGCATTAGCTTCTATACTACTGTTTTTAAAAGATATGACTTGGTAGAAAATTATGTGCACTCACACTGTGTATCATGGCCAAGTTAAAAAGTAAATGGATCTCATTTTTAGGTAGAAACCTTTGTATTGTGCCTCTACATGCCTGACACCTTTTCATGGAATGTGAACTATATCTTTTTGATTTTTAAAATTTTATCATTTTTTTCCTTGTGTCAAGGAAGTTCATTCCCTCCCTCCCCCTGAGTAGCTTAACCTGTATGCCAGGTTTCTCTCTATGTACATTGTGTATGTCAAAAAAAGTCAAAGCTTTTGGCTTGAGGGGAGGGAGAAGCAAGAAGAGAACAAAGGAGGAAGAAGTCAGGAACAGAGAGGCAGGTGAGAGGGAAGGAAGAAGAGACTTTCAGGCTAGGCAACACATGGTCAGGTTACTTAGAGGAATGATTGTCTACCCTTTCTAATAAACATTATAAAATATATATCTGGGTAGAAATATTGTTTCAATTCTTACATCCTTGTATGTGCAATAGAGTATTTGAGTTTTCTTTTAATCTCTCATTTTTGTACTTGAAGCACATGTTACCAGTATTAATGTTTTTTGTTTGTTTGTTTTTTATTTTGCACTAGGATAAGTTTAAAATGTCCATTAGTCCTAATGTCAATGCATACCCAAAAGCTTTACGCTATGGAAACCTGCCATTGATTATTAAATATTATAGGACTTTGGCTAATGATTATGTCTGATTCTAGGAGAAGGGATCACAAAAGAGCTACTGTACAGTGTCAAGGAGCACAAAGTTAATCTGCACAGTGCCTACAAACACAAGGAGACCAATCAGTCCTGGTGGGATTGATGATATTCTCTGCCAAGGCAAGGGAAGTTGAATTTATTTTGGGATTCCAGTAAGTAGCTGTTTGACACCCTCAAAAACAGGATTCCCTCGTGACAGATCCAGACTTTGACCAAATACCTTAATTTGATTGCCATTTTGGCTCCCCTATCCCTGAGAACAAAAATATTAACTGCTCACAGGTAGGCTAGGCTAATATAATAAAAATAACAATTCTGGCTAAATTAATTCACATATCCAGTGTCATACCAATTAAACAACCAAAAATGTATCTTATAGAGCCAGAAAAATAACAATAAAATTCTTATAGAAAAACAAAAGATCAAAAATATCAAGTGAATTAATGAAAAGAAATATGAAGGAATATAGTCTAGTTGTACCAGATCTTTAAACTGTCTTATAAGGTAGTAATAACCGAAACAAACTGTTATTGCATAAGAAATAAAATGGGAGATCAATGGAATAGATTAGATATACAATACACAGAGGCAAATAATTAGAGCAATATAGTATTTGATAAACCTAAAGATTCGATTGTTTTTAATAAGAACTCACAATTTGACAAAAGCTGCTGGGAAAATGGGAAAACAGTATGGCAGAAATTAAGTATGGATCAATATCTCAACCATTATCAAAATAAAGTCAAAGAGGGTATACAATTTAAATATAAAGTGTGATACCATAATCAAATTAGGGCTATATAGTAGAGTTTACCTAATAGATCTATGAAGGGAAAATTTTAGAATCAAATAAAAGATAAGGAATATTACAAGATATAAAATGAATTCTTTTCTTTATATTGAAATTAAAAGATTTTTTAAATACAAACCAATGCAACCATGATAACAAGGGAAATACAAAATCGGGGGAAATTAATTTGCAGTAAATTTCTCTGATTCCAAAACCTCATTTCTCAAGTATTTAAAAATGATTCAAATATGTAAGGAAATGAATCAATCTACATTTGACAACCACTCAAAGTATAGCAAAAAGGAGTTTTCAGATGAAAACAACCATCAATAATCATATGAAAAAATATTCTAAATCACTCTTGATTAGAAAAGTGCAAATCAAAACAATTCTGAAGTACCACCTCATACCTAGCAGTTTGGCCAATATGACAGAAAAGGAAAATGATAAATGTTGGAGGGAATGTGGGAAAATTGGTACACTAATGCATTTTTGATGGGGTGGTGAACTGACCCATTCTACAGAGCAATTTGGAACTATTCCTAAGGGGCTATAAAACTGCATATATTGATCAAGTAATACCACTACTAGGTCTGAATCCCAAAGATATAAAAATGGGGAAAGGGTTTTCTTGTACAAAAATATTTATAGCATCTCTTTTGTGATGGCAAAGAATTGGAAATGGAGAAGCCCATCAATTGAGAAATAGTTGAACAAATTATAATATATGATGGAGATGGAGTACTATTGTGCTATAAGATATGATGAGCAGGATGATTTCAGAAAAAGCTATAAAGACCTACATGAATTGCTATAAAGTGAAATAAAGAGAACCAGTAGAACTTTGTACACAGTAACAGAAATTTTGTACAATGATCAACAGAATGGTTTAATAATTCTCACCTATAAAATTATCCAGAACAATTCTGAAGGATTTATGAAAAGAACACTGTCCACCCCCACCCCCCAAAGAAAGAGCTGTTGGAGTCAGGATGAAAATCAAAACATGATTTTTCACTTTAGTTTATTTGTATTTTTATTTTAGTTTTGGTTTTATGTGAGTATTCTTTTATAACAATGGCCAAAATGGAAGTATGTCTTGCATCATAATAAATGCATAAATAACCCAGATCAAATTGCTCAGCATCTCTCAGAGGGAGGAGGAAAGGGGGAGGAGGGAAACAGTTGCTACCTTAAAATTTTAGAAACCACGTGTTAAAAATAGTTGTTATATGTATTTGGGAAGATAAAATATTAAAAAAAATAATTGCACACTTTGAATGCTCAAAATAACTAATAATCAGAGAAATATAAATTAAATTTACCCTAAGATTTTACCTCACACTGCAAAATGGCAAAGATGACAAAAGATGAGATTAGTCAATGTTGGAAGGATAGTAAGAAGACAGGCCCACTAATATTTTATTGTTAGTGATTTAAATTAGTAAAACTATTTTGAAAATAATCCATAATTATGTGAATAATATTGATAAAATATATTAATAATTTTTCTAAGATACCATAGCTGAGTATATAATCCAAGAAGATAACTGAGAAAAAGAAGGGACCTTATATGCCCACTTATTTATTGCAGTACTTTTTTGTAGAAGCCAATAACTGAAAACAAAGTAGATATCTATTTGCTGGGAAATGGCTATACAGACTATGGTGCATGAAAGTAATTGAATATTACTGAGCTATAAGAAATGAAAATGAGAAGAATGGAGACAATCATGTAAAGATTTATATGAAAAGATTCAAAGTAATGTAAGCAGAGTCAAGAAAACAATATGGACAATGACTATAACAATACAAATAGAAAGAGCAACCACAAAAACACATACACATGTGGACATGCAAAGACACATAAGTACTTAAATGAACTGATGCAAAAGAAAGTATGTAGAAGGAAGTAAAAATATTCCCAATAACTATTGAAGTATAAAGGTAAATAAACAGAATGACCTAAAATAATTGATCCAAAGATGTAAGAATAAATTTTACTTCAAATCATGAGAAGAGAACTCTCCTTTCTCTTTTACAGAGGTTGGAGGAATATTGGAACAAATACATTGTCAGATTTTTTTTTTTGATGTGTGGATACATTTTCTGAAAACCTAATTTTTCTCTTTTATTTTTAAAAACAATTTGATTATAAGAAAGGTCTCACTTAAGGAATGGGGAAGGATACTCTGGGAAATCTAAGTGATTTTTTTACTCTACCAAATAAAGTTGGTTTAAAATATATTTATACAATGTAGTAATATATTTTGTCCTATTAATATCATTCTCCTTTTTTCTCTACTACTGTATTTTTTCTGGCAGGTTCTTCAGATCTTAATTATTTTTTGCAGATAGCCAGACTAACTCAGGGTAAATGGAGGGAGTCACTTGGGACCATTTAGCATCATTAGTAATGACTTGAGATAAACAGAATAAATAAACTCCTGCTCAAGTGAGAATTCATTCTTAGCATTGTGGAAACCTTGAAAATTTCCAAAATCTAGCTGTCTCATAAATACCCTTTAATGAGCTTTTTTGTCTATTATAAGTCAAAAATGACAGTATTTGCATTTTAAGTCATTCAAACTTAATACTGTATGAAAACTTTTAAAATAACAAATTAGAAGCTTTATATATAAAGCTCTAGACTTTAATTATTAACAATTCATATTCAAAATAATATATTTTCTATAACAATACACATGACCTGTTTGCTCTTATTGTTTTCATTTTTTTGCTCAATTGTTCAATTGTTTTCATTATTTGTAAATTTCTAATCAATATATGCATGTTCTACTATCTTTACTCTGTATTACTTCATACTATTTTCTCCATATTTTTATATTACTGTTACTTTTCATTATATATGGTTTTATTGTATCTTAATATTCATATATCAAAATGTGTTTAGCTATATCATCCATGAATACAAGATTTCTTTCTAATTTAGATTGCTACAAATAAATCTGATATGAATATTTTTATGGTTATGTCTATTTTTTACTGACAATAAGGTCTTTAGTCTCTATATGAAATTCACTGAATCAAAGTGAATAAAAAGCTTTTTAGACTTTATATTCCCTTACCAAAGATTTTGCTAGTTGACAGACAATTCCACCACCTTTGAAAGTGTGTCTGCTTCTCCATTTCAACAACTGCACTGAATTTTGCCATTTTGCCACTTTAAACTCTGGCATTTAATTAGTATTAGTTGTGCTTTTGTCTTATTTGTCTGACTAGAAAAGTTGGAAAAAAATTTAATGATACTTTTTTATTTCTTCAATTGTGAAGTATAATATGATAACTCTTCGTTAAGAATTTTATTAATTTATGTAAATTTCTTAGATATTTTATGCCTAATTTTAAAAAATTATGGCAAGGCCATTATCTTATTAATGTATGTTTTATATTTTGTTTATTTGTTTGTGTTTTAGTGTTTTAAATAGCCAACTTTGATTCCCTCAATTTAGATGTGAAAATGTATCTTCTGTCAGATGAGTAAATATTCCTAGAAATAGCCATTTTTTTATGCTTGTTACTGCAAACACAGTACCATAAAATAGCATTTCAGCATTGCCAGTACTCTAGCCTGTGAATAATCCCATGTGTCCTTCATTTATTTATCTTAGGAAAGTATTACAACAAAAATTTTAACAATGCATTTTCACAAATAGATTTTTACTTTCCTAATGATTTTTTTAGTGATGTTGTTTCGTTACCATGGGCATTTTTATGAGAGAAGATGGCTAGTAGGAATTCATCTGTTCTTAATTTATTCTTTAACTAAAGCTCTAGCATAATGTCCTATTTGTAATATCAGGCAATTGGTTGATGTAAGAAAGATCTGATATTAACAACTGAAAATCATCATCCAAAAAGTCAGGAGGAATGAAGAGCCATATCCAGACTTAATTCTGAATATATATATTTTTAATTGCTGCTTTCCATTAAAACAATTGACATACTCAGCTAAAAATATTTATAGGTAGGATAAATAACTGAAAGTTTGCCATACTCTACACTTTTTCCTGTATGTTACTCATCCTCACCAGCATAGTCATGGTGAATTTTTAGGATTTAGTGTAAAACGACATCTTAGTTGCATTAGGAGAAAAGACATACTTTGTTATTAACATTTTTCAATTTTTACTGAGCAAGTGTCCAGTAGTTGTAAAATGATAGCTACACAAATCCAGTAACAGAAATATTTTAAGCATAAGTTTAAAATGAAAAGATAATATAATATGTAAGTACTTGCTGAATGTAAACAATTCAGCCATATGAACTGGATTAACTTCAAAATACCTGAGTATCATTTAATAAATAGCCTTGTCTAGAGTACTAAATGGTATATTGATACCCTGAAAGAGATAATTCATTGAAATTCATTGAGTAATTTTCTCACTGTATTCTTTATTTGCTGAAGGAACAGGTTTTACATTCTGCTTTTACCAAAACCTGTCTCCAAGAAATTACAAGTCCTTTAAAACTATAATTTCTCTCATTTTCACAATAGTCATGCACTGTGTTGCATACAACTTTCATGAACACTTTTTTGTATAAAGGAATGTATCCCATTAATTCAACAAATATTATGGAGCTCCAATTGAGTCTTTTGTTCATGTTCTTAGATTTTGAGTGATGGAATTCAAAAGAAACCAAGATCGAGATTTAAATAGTAGCACATAGTATTGCCTGATCCCTTTACTTCTCTAATCAATGCTTTCTCTACAGTTTCACACTATATCTTCACAATAAAAACAAAACCTATTAATGGAATTTCAAAAATATTTCTTTATAATAAGAAAAATAAGAAAGCAACTACAAAACTAGAAAGATTAGTGCTTAGAAAAAGTGAAATGCATTTCTCTTTAGGATATTTGCTATTTGAATTTTGTTTCAAATATGATCACTTAAACATGCTTAAACATTCCCCATTAATAGAAAACAGGATTAAATGCCTACCTGATATAATATGGATAATCATGAATTTTGTCATAGTGGTCCTAGATCAATAATTGTTTTCAGAGTTACAGAAGTCATATAGTACCCAAGTTCACATGCTAAACTATGCATGCTTTTGGACCTTGCTTTGTGTTCAGATAAAATTTCTTGTCAATGATCATTAATTAAAAAATCAAGCAAGAAAGCATTTATTATGCATCTTCCTGGGCACTGTGCTTAGATTTGCAATACAAAACCAACAAAACAACCCTTGTTCTGAAGGACTACATTCAAATGAAAGAAGTAACTTATACATTTACAGGAATATACAAGCACATATAAAGTAGAATCAATTTAACTTTGGAGTATAGGGAATTGGTAGCTCTAAGAAATAGGAAGGGACTCATATAGAAGGAGGTGTTTGAAGCTGAGACCTTAAGGATACTCCAAATTCTCAGAAGTGGAGGTGAATGGGGCTTAATATATTCAAGGCACTGAGATTTTTTTAAACTAGATCTAGGATTCAATCAATCTAATGATATGTGGTGAAGAACTTCCTCTACCGGGGCAGATGGTAGATGGGCACTTTAAAAAATATATGTGCTTTTAGATAGTTGCTTGGGTTACATAGGGGTTACATGGCTTATCCCTAGCTCACACACTTAATTTTGTTCCAGAGGCACAACTTGAACCTTGCTCTTCCTAACTCCTGAGGGCAGTTTTCTGTCTACTGTGCCATACTGTCTCCCAAGGATGAATAAGATAAAATCCCTAATCTCCCTCACACAAGTTATAGTTTAGTAATGAAAACATATCATGCTCCACATATACAATAGAACATTGGAGGTGAAAGTGAAAGGTATAAAATATAACTATCTGAGGGATTTGAATGATATTTCTGATTATGAAGATAGAGAAAGTAATGTCATTTACATATTTCAAGGATTTCTGATTCCATTAATATAAGTTTTCCCTCCTTTGATAATACATCTCCATCCTATTATTAGTAGGTGGTTACAAGAGTTATGTAAACCTTAAAATTTCTTAGACTTATGAATGTTGGAAATTTCACCATTGGGAAATTTCATACTTGAAAAATTTCCTACTGATAGTAAGAACTCTATTGGAATGTGAAACTCCTTGGCATGTGGGATCCTTCTCCTCCCTACTTAAGACTACTTTAGGACAGAAACCTTTTGCTAAACAATGGAAAGGGCTTTGACCTATGCTTAAGCATAGAACAGGAAGTTCTTTGAGTCATGATTGATTTTAGAATTGATACAATAGAGATACTTGGAATGACAGAACCAGGTCTTGGAACTTGCAATCTCCACCCTACTCAGAGTGACAGGATTTAGGAAGGGCTGCAGCAAAGATCAAGATTTAATTATTTGAGAATATGACCTTCAACAGACATATGCAAAGGAAACAGACCTCTGGGCAGTCCTGGGTTAAGCTAGAGCCACCATTGGCACAGGGGAGACATCGACAGTTATTGGTAGATGTGAGAACTGAGGGGAGGGGACTTAGATGGTTGCCTTAAAGATAGCGGGGTCTGAGGACAGGAGGAGGAGGTTTTGCTCTGAGAGTTTTTGCTCTGAAGGAGTCTGAGAGGAGAGAGGTCCTGGAGGGAGAGCTCCTGGAGAGGTCTGAGAGGAGGGCTTGCTCTGAAGGAGGATGGAGGTGGAGGCCCTTGAGACTGTTTCTCCATTTTGGTCACGTGAGTGATAGGGACTGATCTCTTTTCTTTGCCTCAGCTATCTAAGGGCTTGGGCCTTTGGCCCAGCCTAAGCAGAGGGGGTATTTAAGCCCTATTCCCTTCTCTCCCCTTTCTCCCTCTCTCTCTCTCTCTCTCTCTCTCTCTCTCTCTCTCTCTCTCTCTCTCTCTCTCTCTCTCTCTCTCTCTCTCTCTCTCTCTTTAATACCTTTCTTCCTCCTGTTTGTAATTAAAACCTCCATAAAAGGTTGACTGCTGACTTGAGTTTTCATTTAGGAATTACATAGCTGAATTCCTTGGTGACCTTAAATTAATATATATCAGTCTTTTAAAGTGATTTCCATGTCACAGTTACCAAGGACAAAACAATCTGCTTCTTGGTGGCCACCACTCTGTTGATGTACTCTTCATGCAAACTGAAAAAGTGAAAACAAAAGTAAGTGAAACCACACAATGGGTGACTTCACTGGTCAAAGGAAAACATTCAGCTGTTTAACTTTGATGAAAGCCTTTTTTGTCCAAAAGAAAGTTACTGCTAGTATACAAGATGCTGTTTTATATTTAGTAAGTAGTATTTTTATTTGCTAAATCATCCATATACTTTCCAGAACACAGATATATTTATGACATAACTCCCAATTTCCCTTTTCATAAGTAAGTTTTGAGTTATTAGTGTTAGGTATTCTGTATTTGTTTTTAAATGGATTCTTCTTGAAGTCCCTTTTTCTGGTTTTAAATAATAATTCTTTATGAACACCTGCTGAATTTAATTGCCCTGCAGATGGTGCTGATTAGAAATAGTGTGAGTTTCTCTGACTGATTGGCTGCAGTTACATTTAATTTCAGAGTCTTTTTTTCCTTTTTTTCCACTTTTTTTCTTATAATTTGAAAGGGACAGTATGCAAGAGGTTCTTGGGCCCCAAACCAAAAAGGAATCAGTGAACTGAGATGGCTTATATTTGTGGCATTGTCTAGATGAAGACATCTGAAGGAGAGAACAATAGACTTCCAGAATCAGTTCTCAAGAAGAAAATGTTTATGCTGGGTAGTCTCTAGAAAAATTAGGGTGACATTTTAAGAAGTCATTGTAACCAGAGCTGTGTTGTTGGAATATATAAAATATATGATTGTCCAACCACCAAAAAAAATGAAATTATTAAAATTAGAAAAAACTAATCAGGTACATTAAAAATGGGAAATCACTTTTAAGGTATAATTTAAAAGAGGTTTCAAAACAAATCATTAAGCCAATTTTTCTTAATAATAATAAAAACAAAATTATTATGAAGAAAAAATACCCAAAATATTTTAGGCATATAAGCATTTGAAAAAATATTATCATATTTGGCTGTTAAAATGTTCCTTGAAAAGCAAACATGTAAATAATTTTAATTTAAATAAATCATGGGCAATAATCTGGCAATTAAAATATAGATTGTTACTAAAAGAAATATGTATATTATGCTTCATATATTTCCAATATGGATGGAGTTAGAGTCAATAGGCACAAAGGATTTATAATGGACAAAAGAATGACTTTCCTGTTTGAACAATGTCAAACAGAGAAATGAATATCTTCCAGTAGTCTCCTTTTCTTGGAGAACTGGGCTGCTTCAGGGTAGCCATGCATTAAGAAAAAACTTTCCAAGATCCATTCTTGCTGGATATTTCTATTAATGTTTAGGTAGAGCTGAAAAGTTTTGAAAAACCTAAAAATAGTTGAGTTAGGGAGGGAAATGATACAGACTGATTTCCTTATAGCTTATCTTCCCTATTCATGCATTGTTCTCTCTTCCCCACCATATCCAATATACAGCAATATGAAATTGTGGAGGAAGTATCATCTGGCTGCTTCCTATTTAGTTATTTCTGCTATGTGCTTTTCAATAACTTCTCAGTAATTCTATTTACTCAAGACATACAAGCATAGTAAGGAGCCTCTGTATTTTTGTGCTCTGGAACAAAACCCTGATTGACTCAACCTAGTTAATCCTCTGGCATTTTGCCTTCTCTTCTTCTCTTCTCTTCTCTTCTCTCCTCTTCTCTTCTCTTCTCTTCTCTTCTCTTCTCTTCTCTTCTCTTCTCTTCTCTTTTTCCTTTACTCTCTTCTCCCAAACAAGTATTTATTAAGCACCTACTTTTTTTCCAGAAATATTTATATATAAATATGCTTTTATATACATAAGTGTATGCATTTAAAGTGTTTGGGGAAATAGGCATGGATTGCCAAAGTATAAATTCTAAAATCCCAAATAACATTTTGAAATACATTCACTGTTTCAACACTCAACTTCAAGACACACTGTTTGTTTTGCCTCCTCCCCATCATACAGAATGTTCCCCTTTTTTGATATAAAGACCTTTCTGGGGTTCAGAAAGTAGTGTATGTATGTATGTATATAAATATGTATATATATATATATATATATAATATATATATATATATATAATTTAGTCAATTTATAACATTATTCCTTGGTTACAAGAATCATATTCTTTCCCTCCCTTCCCTGCTCACATCCTTCCTCTAGCTGACACATAGTTCCATAGGGTATTACATGTGTTATTGATCAGAACCTATTCCCATGTTGTTGGTGTTTGAATTAGGATGTTCATTTAGAGTCCACGGGTGTCAAGATGGCAGCATAGAGGCAGCAAATGTTCAGACCTCTGAAAACCCTTCCTTACTGATTACAAGCTAAATGCTCCTAGGGGGCTGAAAATCAAATCTAACAACAAGACAGACAAAGGAACCCTCCTGTTGGACTCAAAATAAAGGCATGCCCCCCAAAGCCAGAATTCAATAACACTCCAGTTTAAGGGGAAGGAAGAAGGAAGGACCTGGGACCCCTCTGCCATGTAGAGTGCTAAGCCTCCAGTGGCAGCTGGAACCTCTGAGTGGGCAAAGGCACTGGACTGGAGGGAGTACCCTGCAGGCAAAGCTGTGCCAGGCTCAGAGCATCTAATACAGGCAGTGGGGAAGCAAATGGAGGAGAAACACAGCACAGAGTGGGAGGCATAGTTTGTAGCAGCAAAGACACTCTATATCCCCCCTTCCTAAGGTTTTGGCCTCAGGGAACATGCAGCAACCCTGCTGGAATTAATCCCATCAAAGCCTCCAGAGGACAGGGAAGCTCAAACTCCAATACCCATCCCCAACAGAATGCACTAAGAGATTTACTGACAAAATTCCAAGGTTGAAGGCTGAAAGAAAAGCCCCAAACCACAAAAAAAGTGAGAGAAGCAAGAGCTCTAGCAACTGAAGGCAGTAAAGAAAGGGTAAATATGAGCAAATGACAGAAAAAGAAAAAGAAATTACAACTGACAGCTTCTATACAGACAATGAACAAAGAGCAAACAGAACAGAGAGGGATGAGGGAACACCAAGCCAAAAAAAAAGAAAAAGAAAAAGAAAGAAAGAAAGGAAGAAAGAAAGGAAGAAAGGAAGAAAGGAAGAAAGAAAGAAAGAAAGAAAGAAAGAAAGAAAGAAAGAAAGAAAGAGAAAGAAAGAAAGAAAGAAAGAAAGAAAGAAAGAAAGAAAGAAAGAAAGAAAGAAAGAAAGAAAGAAAGAAAGAAAGAAAGAAAGAAAGAAAGAAAGAAAGAAAGAAAGAAAGAAAGAAAGAAAGAAAGAAAGAAAGAAAGAAAGAAGAAAGAAAGAAAGAAAGAAAGAAAGAAAGAAAGAAAGAAAGAAAGAAAGAAAGAAAGAAAGAAAGAAAGAAAGGCCAGCAAACTGGATACAGACTCTTTAAGAACTCAAAATATTATTCAAAACCTAATTAATAGAGGCTGAAGACAACTAGGAGAATGACTTAAAAACTAAGATAACTCATTTGGAAACAGATGCACTTGAAATAAAACAAGACAATAGTGTCTCGAAAGCCAAAATCAACCAATTTGAAAATGAGGCAAAGGAGATGAAAGATGAGGCAAAGAGGATGAAAGATGACCTCCAAAGAAAATCAGACAGAAGGAGAGGGATGACCAAAAAGTCAGGGATGGAATCCAGTTTTTAAGAACCAGAATACAGGAATCAAATGACTTGACAAGGCAACAGGACACTATAAAACAAAATCAAAAGAAAGGAGTTTACATACCCAAGCATATCCCCTTGACCCATGTAATAAAGCAGTTGTTTTTCTTCTGTGTTTCTACCCCCACAGTTATTCCTTTGAATATGGATAGTGTTCTTTCTCATAGATCCCTCCAAATTGTTCAGGATCACTGCATTACCAATAATGGTGAAGTATATTACATTTGATTGTACCACAGTGTATCAGTCTCTATGTAAAATGTTCTCCTGGTTCTTCTCATATTGCTCTGCCTCAAATCCTGGAGGTCATTCTAATTCCCATGGAATTCTTCAGTTTATTATGCCTTTGAGCAAAATAGTATTCCATCACCAACATATAGTACAATTTGTTCAGCCATTCCCCAATTGAAGGGCATCCCCTCATTTTCCAAATTTTTGCCACCATAAAGAGGGCAACTATGAACATTTTTGTATGTCTTTTTATTTATTATCACCTTGGGGTACAAACCCAGCAGTGCTATGGCTGGATCAAATGGCAGACAGTCTTTTATCGCCCTTTGGGCATAGTTCCAAATTGCCCTCCAGAATGGTTGGATCAATTAACAATTCCACCAGAAATGCATTAATGTCCCAATTTTGCCAAATCCCTTTAGCATTCATTACTTTCCATTGCTGTCATGTTAGCCAATCTGCTAGGTGTGAGGTGATACCTTAGAGTTGTTTTGATTTGCATCTCTCTGATTATAAGATATTTAGAACACTTTTTCATGTTCTTACTAATGGTTTTTATTTCATTGACTGAAAATTTTCTATTCATGTCCCTTGCCCATTTATCAATTGGAGAATGGCTTGATTTTTTTTTGTACAATTGATTTAGTTCTTTAAAAAATTGTGTAATTAGACCTTTTTCAGAGGTTTTTGTTATGAAGATTGCTTCCCAATTTGTTGATTCACTTCTACATTTTGTTGAATTAGTTTTGTTTGCACAAAAACTTTTTAATTTAATGTAATCAAAATTATTTATTTTACATTTTTTTAGTTATTGCTTGGTTTTAAAAGCTTTCCATTCCCAAGTATCTGACATGTATATACTATTCGGTATTCACCTAATTTACTTACAGTTTCCTTCTTTATATTCAAGTTATTTACCCATTCTAAGTTTATTTTGGTTTTGGGTGTGAGATGTTAATCCAAAACTAATCTCTTCTATACTATCTTCCAATTTTCCAGCAGTTTTTATCAAATAGTGGATTTTGTTCTCCAAAGGTGGGATCTTTGGGATTATCATAAACTGTCTTGCTGAGGTCACTTACCCCAAGTCTTTTCCATTTATCTTCCTTTTTCTCTCTTAGCAAGTACCAAATTATTTTGCTGACCACTGTTTTATAGTATAATTTGAGATCTGGGACTGCAAGGCCTCCTTCCTTTGAATTTTATTTCATGATTTCCCTGGATATCCTTGATCTTTTGCTCTTGCAAATTAACTTTATTTTTTTTCTAATTCAGTAAAAAAGTTTTTTTGGCAGTTCAATGGGTATGGCATTGATAAGTAAATTAATTTGGGTAGGATTGTCATTTTTATTATGTTAGCTCATCATACCTATGAGCTATCAATGTATTTGTAATTGTTTAGATCTAGTTTTAATTGTGTGGAGGGTGTTTTATAGTTGTGTTCATATACTTCCTGTGTTTGTCTCAGCAGATAGATTCGTAAGTATTTTATATTGTCTGGGGTGATTTTATTTTATTTTTTTCCATTTTAATAAGTTTATTTAGTCAATTTGGAACATTATTCCTTGGTTACAATAATCACATTATTTACCTTCCACCCCTCTACCAAGTTTTCCCATAGCCAACACACAATTTCATTGAGTATTACTTAAGTCCTTGATCAGAACCTATTTCCGTGATGTTGTTTACACGAGGATATTCATTTAGAGTCTACTTCCCAACCATATCCCTTCGACCCATGTCTTCAAGCAGTTGTTTTTCTTTGGTAGTTTTACTCCAGCAAGGTTTCCTCTGGATGTGGATAGTGGTTTTTCTCATAGGTTCCTCTGAGTTGTTCAGGGTCACTGCATTGCCACTAATGGAGAAATCCATTACATTCAATTGTACCACAGTGTATCAGTCTCTGTGTACAGTGTTTTCCTGGTTCTGCTCCTGTCACTTTGAATCAATTCCTGGAGGTTGTTCCAGTCCCCGTGGAATTCCTCCACTTTATTATTCCTTTTAGCACAATAGTATTCCATCACCAACACATACCACAATTTGTTCAGCCAATCCCTAATTGAAGGGCATCCCCTCATTATCCACTTTTTTGCCACCATAAAGGACGCACCTATTAATATTTTTGTACATTTTTCCCTTATTATCACTTTGGGGTACAAACCCAGCAGTGCTATGTCTGGATCAAGTGGCAGACAGTCTTTTATCGCCCTTTGGGCATAATTCCAAATTGCCGTCCAGAATGGTTGGATCAGTTCACAACTCCAACAGCAATGCTATAATGTCCCAACTTTGCCACATCCCCTCCAGCATTCAATACTTTCCTTTGCTGTCATGTTAGCCAATCTGCTAGGTGAGGTGATACCTCAGAGTTGTTTTGATTTGCATTTCTATTGATCCTCTTTTTTGTCTCTTATCCAGCACCAAATTTTTGATAAGCACTGCTTTATAGTATAGTTTGAGATCTGGGCCTGAAAATCCTCCTTCCTTTGCATTTTTTTTTTCATGATTTCCCTGGATATCCTTGATCTTTTTTTCTTCCAAATGAACTTTGTTATGATTTTTTTCTAATTCAGTAAAAAAGTTTTTTGGTAGTTCAATTGGTATAACACTAAATAAGTATATTAATTTGGGTAGGATTGTCACTTTTATTATTTTATTGTGTTTGTCTCAGCAGATAGATTCCTTAGTATTTTATGTTGTCTAGGGTGATTGTAAATGTAATTTCTCTTTCTAATTCTTGCTGCTGAGATGTTTTGAAGATATACAGAAATTCTGATGATTTTTTGTGGGTTCATTTTGTATCCTTTAACTTTGCTAAAGTTGTTGATTATTTCCACTAGCTTTTTAGTTGATTCTCTAGGATTCTTTAAGTAGACCATCATATCATATCATCCACAAAGAGTGATAGCTTGGTCTCCTCATTGTCTATTTTAATACCTTCAATGTCTTTCTTCTCTAATTGCTACTGCTAGTGTTTCTAATACAATGTTAAATAGTAACAGTGATAATAGGCATCCTTGTTTCACTCCTGATCTTATTGGGAAGGCTTCTAGTTTATCCCCATTGCAGATGATGTTTGCTGATGGTTTTAGATATATACTGTTTATTAATTTTAGGAAAAGCCCTTCTATTACTATACTTTCTAGTGTTTTCAATAGGAATGGGTATTGTGTTTTATCAAAGGCTTTTTCTGCATCTATTGAGATAATCATGAGATTTTTGCCAGTTTGCTTGTAAATATAGTCAATTACGTGGATGGTTTTCATAATATTCAACCATCCCTGCATACCTGGTATAAATCCTACTTGATCATAGCAAATGACTCTCCTGATCACTTGCTGGAGTCTTTTTGCAAGTATCCTGTTTAGGATTTTTACATCTATGTTCATTAGGGATATTGGTCTGTAGTTTTCTTTCTCCATTTTTGATCTGCTTGGCTTTGGAATCAGTACCATATTTGTGCCATAACAAAAATTTGGTAGAATTCCCTCTTTGCTTATTATGTCAAATAATTTGTGTAGTATTGGGGTTAGCTGTTCTTTCAATGTTTGATAGAATTCATTGTGAATCCATCAAACCCTGGGTATTTTTTTCTTAGGCAGTTCTTAGATGGCCTGTTGGATTTCTTTTCCTGATATGGGATTATTTAAGAAATCTATTTCTTCTTCTGTTAGTCTAGGCAATTTATATTTTTGTAAATATTCATCCATATCACCTAGGTTGGTACATTTATTGCCATATAATTGGTCAAAGTAATTTTTAATGATTGCCTTAATTTCCTCTTCATTGGAGGTGATGTCCCCCTTTTCATCTTTGATGCTGTTAATTTGCTTTTCTTCTTTCCTTTTTGTAATCAGATCGACCAATGCTTTGTATATTTTGTTTGTTTTTCAAAAGTACCATCTTCTAGTCTTATTTATTACTTTGATAGTTTTCGATTTTATTAATTTCACCCTTAATTTTTAGGATCTCTAATTTGGTTTTCTTCTGGGTTTTTTTAATTTGTTTGCTTTCAAGTTTTTTTTTAATTTGCATTTCCAATTCATTGATATTTGCCCTTCCTAATTTGTTAATATATGCACTCAAGGATATGAATTTTCCACTGAGTACTGCTTTGGCTATATCCCATAAGGTTTGAAATGATGTTTCACCATTGTCACTTTCTTCAATGAAATTATTAATTGCTTCTATGATTTGTTCTCTAACTAACCAATTTTGGAGTATCATATTTTTAAATTTTGAATTAATTTTTTATTTGGCTCTCCATTTACACTTACTGATAATTATTTTTATTGCCTTATGATCTGAAAATGTTGCATTAATTATTTCTGCTTTGTTGCATTTGTATGCTGTAACAAGGAAATCACTTTAAAAGATTGATATATATTAATTTAAGGTTGCCAAGGAATTCAGCTATGTAATTCCTAAATGAAACTCAAGTCAGCAGTCAACCTTTTATGGAGGTTTTAATTACAAACAGGAGAAAGAAAGGTATTAGAGAGAGAGAGAGAGAGAGAGAGAGAGAGAGAGAGAGAGAGAGAGAGAGAGAGAAAGGGGAGAGAAGGGAATAGGGCTTAAATACCCCCCTCTGTTTAGGCTGGGCCAAAAGGCCCAAGCCCTTAGAGAGCTGAGGCAAAGAAAAGAGATCAGTCCCTATCACTCATGTGACCAAAATGGAGAAACAGTCTCAGGGGCCTCCACCTCCAGTCTCCTTCAGAGCAAAACTTCTCAGAGCACAACCTCTCAGAGCAAAACCTCTCGAACCCTTCCAGTCCTCAGACCCTGCTATCTTTAAGGAAAACCATCTAAGTTCCCTCCCCTCAGTTCTCACATCTACCAATCACTGTCGATGTCTCCCCTGTGCCAATGGTGGCTCTAGCTTAACCCAGGACCGCCCAGAGGTCTGTGGCTTTGCATATGTCTGTTGAAGGTCATATTCTCAAATAATTAAATCCTGATCCTTTGCTGCAGCCCTTCCTAAATCCTGCTACTCTAAGTAGGGTGGAAATTGTATTTTCCAAGACCTGGTTCTGTCATTCCAAGTATCTCTATTGTATCAATTCTAAAATCAATTATGACTCAAAGAACTTCCTGTTCTATGCTTAAGCATAGGTCAAAGCCCTTTCCATTGTTTAGCAAAAGGTTTCTGTCCTAAAGTAGTCTTAGGTAGGGAGGAGAAGGATCCTCCCATGCCAAGGGGGTTCACATTCCAATAGAGTTCTTCCTATCAGTAGGAAATTTTTTCCAAGTATGAAATTTTCCAATGGTGAAATTTCCAACATTCATAAGTCTAAGAAATTTTAAGGTTTACAATGCCATGTTACTATGAACTAGTTAATGGTCAATCTTTGTGAATGTGCCATGTGCTGCTCTTATGAAGGTGTATTCCTTTTTGTCCCTATTTATTTTTCTTCATATGTCTATTACCTCTAATTTTTCTAAGATTTCATTCACTTCTTTTACCTCTTTCTTATTTATTTTTTGATTTGATTTATCTAAATTTTATAATGGATGGTTAAAGTCTCCCACTAATATAGTTTTGCTTTCTATTTCCTCCTTCAATTCTCCTATTTTCTCTATTAGAAATTTGGGTGCTACACTATTTGATGCATACCTGTTGATTAGTGGTTTTTCCTCATTGTCTATACTCCCTTTTAACAGGATGTATTTACCTTCCTTATCCCTTTTAATCAGTTCTATTTTTGCTTTGGCTTTGTCAAATATCATGATTGCAACTCCTGCCTTATTTCTATTCACTGAAGCCCCAAAGGTCTTACTCCAACTTTTGATTCTAACTTTGTGAGTATCCACCCGCCTTATGTGTGTTTCTTGAAGACAACATATGGTAGGGTTTTGGATTCTAATCAACTCTGCTATTCACCTGCATTTTATGGGTGAATTCATCCCATTCATATTCAAAGTTATGATTGTCACTTGTGAGTTCCCTGGCATTTTGATATCCTCCCCTAATTCTGACCTTTCTTCTTTTGCTATAACCTTTTAAACCAGTGATTTCTTTTAAATCAGTTCCCCTAGTCCCCTCCCTTGATAAGCTTCCCTTTCTAGCCCCTCCCTTTTTGTCCCCTTCTTCTTTGTTTTTTAAGGGTCTCTTAACTTCCATCCCCCCTCTCCTTCCCTCCCCTTTTAGACTCCCTACAATTGCCTTCCCCTTAATTTTCCCTTCTCCCTTACCCTGTTGGATAAGATAGAATTCTAGATCCTCTTCCCTCTCAGAGTTGATTTCACTGAGATTAAGGTTTAAGTAATATCAATTAGCACTCTCTTCATCTCCTTCTTATAGGAGAATTCTTCCCCTCCCCTTCCCATGTGTATCTTTGTGTGAGAAAGATTATTCTATTAAATTTTTTTCTATTTCTTCAAGAATATCTTAGTAACATTGATTCCCCCCTCCCTTTTTTCTTTTCCCACTTTCTTCATATCGTCTTAATGCCCCAATCATTCCCTATGAGTGATTCTTCTAATTACTCTAATAATGCATACAATTTTTGAGAGTTACACATTACATTTCACCCACATATTCATATATATAATTTGATATAAATGCAGTCCTTATAGAAGAGAATTTGACAGCCATAGCACTGCTGGGTTTGTACCCCAAAGAGATAATAAGGAAAAAGACTTGTACAAGAATATTCATAGCTGCACTCTTTGTGGTGGCCAAAAAATTGGAAAATGAGAGGATGCCCTTCAATTGGAGAATGGCTGAATAAATTGTGGTATATGTTGGTGATGAAATATTATTGTGCTAAAAGGAATAATTAAGTAGAGGAATTCCATGGAGACTGGAACAACCTCGAGGAAGTGATGCAGAGCAAAAGGTGCAGAACCCGGAAAACATTGTACACAGAGACTGATACACTGTGGTACAATCGAATGTAATGGACTTCTCCATTAGTGTCAGTGCAATGTCCCTGAACAACCTGCAGGGATCTAGAGGTAAAACACTATCCACCATCAGAGGACAAACTGTGGGAGTAAAAACACCTAATAAAAGCAACTGCTTGACTACAGGGGTTAAGGGGACATGTCTGAGGAGAGACTCTAAATGGACACCCTAATGCAAATACCAACAACATGGAAATAGGTTCAAATCAAGAACACATGTGAAACGCAGTGGAATCATACGTTGGCTATGGGTGGGGTGGAGGAAAAGAAAATGGTCTATATCTCCAATGAATAATGTTTTGAAATGACCAAATAATATATTTAAAAAAAAAAAATAAAATAAAAAAGAGTGTTTGAATAAAAGAAAAAGATAACATTTTTCTCTTTAGCCTTTTCATTCATATTTATCTTTTCATGTTTCTCTTGCTCTTTGTGTTTGGATGTTAAACTTTCCACAGAGTTCTTGTCTTTTATTTACAAATACTTGGAAATCTTCTATTTTGTTGAATGCCATACTTTCCCCTGAAAGTATATAGTCAGTTTTGATGGATAGGTGATTACTGGTTGAAAACCCAGTTCTCTTGCCTTCCTGAATATCATGTTCCAGGCCTTGCGATCATTTAGTGTGGAAGTTGCAAGGTCTTGTGTGATCCTGATTGGCACTCCTTTATATCTAAATTGTCTCTTTTTGTTTTTTTCTAGGATTTTTTCTTTTGCTTGAAAGCTTTGGAATTTGGCAATTACATTCCTGGTAGTTGTCTTTTGGAGATTTAGTGTAGAGGGTGTTCTATGAACTCTTTCAATGCCTATTTTGCCCCCTTGTTCTAGAACCTCAGGGCAGCTTTATTGGATGGTATCTTGTATTATGATATCAAGATTTCTGTTTATTACTTGCTTTTCAGGTAGAACAATGATTCTCAGATTGTCTCTCCTTCCTCTGTTTTTCCAGGTATGTCACCTTTTTAGTGAGATATTTTACGTTACCTTCTAATTTCTTAGTCTTTTGATTTTACTTTATTAATTCTTGCTCTTTTGCAAGATCATTGTCTTCCAGTTGCCTGATTCTGACCTTTAAAGACTGGTTTTCCTTTTCACTTTGTTCTGCCCTGTTTTTTGAGGCTTCCAATTGTTTCTCTAATTGGGTATTTTTGTCCCTCAGATTGTTGAAATCCCTTTGCATTATTTCCCATTTTCCTACCAGAAGGCTTCCATCTTTTTGATAACCTCCAATTTAAATTCTTCAAGAGCTTGAGGACAATTTCCATTTCTTTTGGAAGGCTTTGGAGCATTTATTTGGGTTTCCTTTTCTGCTATTTCCTCTGTATTCTGTATTTTTCCTCCATAAAAAGTATCCCAAATCAAACCCTTCTTCTTCCTTTTCTTGGTGTTGGGATGTTGTTCCTGGACACTGTTTGCCATCTCTATGGCTTTTTTATCTCCTTTCCAGTTAGAAATCTGAGTGAGGAGGGCTGGCTCTCTGTTTATGGGTCTAATGATCAATGCTTTTTCCTAGGGCTAATTCTCAATTCTCCACAGCTTCACTGTCTTCTGGGGGCATCCCAGGCTCTGCCCTCCCCTGCCTGCCAGCATTTTGGGTGTTACTGTTCTCATGGATAAGTCCTTGTGGGCCTTAGTTAACTCCCAAGACCTTTTGGTGCCCCTTGTTCACTTCAGGGGTGCACTTCATGCACTTGTTGATTATGGAGCACTAGTTCTGAGCACCTGAGGTCTGAACTCCCCTTGCCCGCTTTCCGGGGTTTGAGGTGTTACTGCTCACAGGGGTAGGTCCTTGGTGGTCTTAGTTAGATCCCCAGACATGGGGCTGCCTGTTGCTTAGTCCTGGGTGCCCCTCCTTTACTCGTTGATTCTGGCATGTGCTGACTTTAATTCTGGCTCCTTAGGTGTGGTGGGGGAGGGTAGGTCAGCTCAGGTTTGGGTGGGAACTTTTTTGTTCCCTTATATTGTGGAAATGCCTCAATCTCAGGTACTTCAGTGCTGGACGCTACCATGGAGTTCCTCCGTTCTTATGAGGATGGCTTTTTTGGTGGTCTTTTGAAGTCTTCTGTATCATTGGGTCTGAGGAGGGGAAGCGAGCTGTGTCTAATCTACTGCCATGCTTACTCAGAAGTCCAGTTGCCTGTATTCTTGCTCCATTCATTTTGTATTGGATCTGTGATTTGGGGATTTTCTGTCAGCTTTCCTCCTTGGAGCTTAGTCAGCAAATCTTTCAGTGCAGTCTGTGGGGGAGGGGTGTTAGAGCTTGAGCTTCACTGCCCTCTGAAGGCTTTGATGAGATTAAACCCTGTTGAGTTGAGCTTGCCATGCTGGATGTACCTAAGGTCAAATCCTTGGGAATGGGGGAGCAATATGGAGTGTCACTGCTACTGCAACTAGACTGCCAACTCTGAGTTTCTTCTCCAACAACCTCTCCACTGCCTATGTTTGATGCTCTGAGCCTGGCACAACTTTGCCCACAAGGTACTCCCTCAAGACCAGCCCCTTTGTCTGCCCAGAGGTTCCAGCTACCACTGGAGGCTCAGCACTCTAGATGGAGGAGGTCTCCTGGGACCTTCCTTCTTCCTTCCCCTTAAACCTGAGTGTTCGCAAATTCAGGCTTTTGGGGAGTGTACCTTTTAAGTTGAGTCCAACAGGAGGGTTTCTTGGCTCTGTCATGTTGTTAGGTTTGATTTACAGTCCCTTAGGAGCAATTAGTTTGTAATATGTAAGGAAGGGTTTTCAGAGGTCTGAAAGTTCACTGCCTCTATGTCGCTATCTTGAAAATGAATCCAAAAGTAGCATTTTTTTAATTTTTTTATTTATTTCAGGAAATATTTCCAAAGTTTATGTAAAATATTAATAATAATTTTAAAATGAAGTCCAAATTTTCTCCTTTCTTACTGTACCTCTCTCACTGTTTTAGAAAGCAACAAATTTCAAATTGATTAAACATGCAAAGTCATACAGTACACATCCCTGTTAGTCATTGAAAATCTAAGAAAAAAATGAGAAAAATGAAGTAAAAATATACACTTCATTCTACATTCAATTTACATAATTTCTCTCTGGAATTGATAGCATTGTTATCATGAGTCCTTTGAAATTGTCTTCAATCATTGTCTTGATCAGAGTAGTTAACTATTTCCACATTAATTGTCCTTACAATATTGTTATTACCATGAACAATGTTCTCCACTTTCTTCTCACATCACTTTGTTGAATTCATGTCTTCCCAAGATTTTTTGAAAGCATCCCAATCATGATTTCTTAACCAACAAAATAGTATTCTTTCACAATCTAATACCAAAACTTGTTCAGCCATTCCTTATAAATATTTTTGTAAAAATAAATCATTTCTCCTTTTCTTCAGTCTCTTTAGTATCCAGACATATTAGTGGTATTGCTAGGTCAAAAAAGAATGCAGAATTTTATAGTCCATTGGGCATAGTAACAAATTATTCTTCAGAATAATTGAAATAATTCACAAGTCCAAATAATAGAGGATTATAGCATCCTTATTTTTCTATATTCCATTCAACATTTTTTATTTTCATTTTGTCATGCTATCGAATCTGATTTCTTCAGCATTTATATGAGCAATCTGGCCTATCTGATCAAAATTACTTGCATAGATGTATATACTTTTTTTCCCTTGCCTATTCTACAATTTTAATCTTAGATTTTTTTTCCATTCCTAGTGTGTATTTTAAAATTTCCTTTATAAAAAGTGAATTTTCCAATAGAATTAGGATAAATATTCAATATAACCTAGAATTGGTTCTCTTATTGTCTTTTGTATTTTTTTTTGTAGAGGACCAATCTTGAAGTAATATCTTTTTATTTATTTATTTAGAATATTTTCCATGTTTACATGATTCATGATTTTTCCCATTCCTCTTCCCTCCCCCCTCCTGGGGATGACAAGCAATTCCATTGAGTTATGCATGTATCATTGTTCAAAACCTATTTCCATATTATTCATATTGGCAGTCAAGCAATCTTTTAATTCCAAAACCCCAATCATATCCCCATTGAACCATGTGATCAATCATATGTTTTTCTTCTGCATTTCTATTCCCATGGTTCTTTCTCTGAATGTAGAGAACATTCTTTCTCATAGGTTCCTCAGAGTTGTCCTGGATCACTGCATTGCTATGTAGAAATGGAGATTTGAACCCTAGACTTCAATCCCCAGAAGTCTTTGATAGCTCCCAGAATTCTCTCTAATCTCTCTGAGTGTGAGATCACAAATTACTATTTAAAGGAGCTCTCCACCTACTGGAGTTCTTTCTGCTTCTGCTTCCAAGCACATGCTCTCTCAAGATATAGTGTAAGTGAAATTGAATGGACCTTTCAGCTCTCCTAGGCACATGCTTTCCTATTTTGTATTTTCTTTATTTCTTAATCTTTAATAGACCTAATAAAATATAATACTTTTATTACTAGAAACTAAATTTTAATCTGAACAGCTACTAATAGAAAAGTCTCTTATGTTTAATTGTGCCACAATGTTTCACTTTTTGTGTACAACGTTCTCCTGTGTAAAAGAGAATTCTTAATCACTTTCTCTAAATTAACTGGGGATCATGAGGTCCTTTTACCATAAAGATGTGTAGGGATTAACTGGCCCACAGTGACAGGAAGGAGAAACCATAGAGACAGGAAGTGAGGTAGGAGGAAGTTATAAAAGGGGCCATCTTGAGTTGGTCAATCTGTCAGTTGCTGACAGTTGTTGGGGCTGGAGTCAGTTACTGACAGTTAGGTCTGGCAGTTGCAGGGGAATTGACTGCTGGGCATGAGTTGGTCATTGGGATTTGGTTGCTGGTGGTGTGGGTTTGGTGATTAGTTGGTGGTTGGTTTTTAATTGCTGGAATATAAAAGTGGTCCTGAGCTTCCTGAGAGGGCTTTTGGCTTAAGCCTTTAGAGGGCTTTTTGCATTTTAGCTTTGGGGCTTTTGGTTTGGGTTGTTAGGCTTTTTGTTTTCCTTTCTTGAACTTTTTGGAAGGTGGCTGGTATTTGTTGACAGACCTAATTGGGATTGGATTAAATGCTAATTGGGTTTGTTTTGATTAGGTTGGATTGGATTGGAACTTTGTAGGGTGGTTGTTATTAGCGGTAGTTATAGGGAAATATAGGCAGTTATAGATAGTTATAGGCTAGCTAGTTAGTTTTTAGGAAATTTATTTCTCTAACTCTTTGTTATATTTCCCTCCTTTACTATATTCATTTTACTATCTCTGTTTTAATAAAACAATTACAGTAACAATTGTTTTTTTTTTAAATATATTTTATTTGATCATTTCCAAGCATTATTCGTTAAAGACATAGATCATTTTCTTTTCCTCCCCCCCACCCCCCATAGCCGACGCGTAAGTCCACTGGGCATTAGATGTTTTCTTGATTTGAACCCATTGCTTTGTTGATAGTATTTGCATTAGAGTGTTCATTTAAAGTCTATCCTCTGTCATGTCCCCTCAACCTCTGTATTCAGGCAGTTGCTTTTTCTCGGTGTTTCCACTCCCATAGTTTATCCTTTGCTTATGAATGGTGTTTTATTTCTCCTGGATCCCTGAAAGTTGTTCAGGGACATTACACCGCCCCTAATGGAGAAGTCCATTACGTTCGATTATACCACAGTGTATTAGTCTCTGTGTACAATGTTCTCCTGGTTCTGCTCCTCTCGCTCTGCATCACTTCCTGGAGGTTGTTCCAGTCTCCATGGAACTTCTCCACTTTATTATTCCTTTGAGCACAATAGTACTCCATCACCAACATATACCACAGTTTGTTCAGCCATTCCCCAATTGATGGGCATCCCCTCGTTTTCCAGTTTTGGGCCGCCACAAAGAGCGCAGCTATGAATATTTTTGTACAAGTCTTTGTGTCCATTATCTCTTTGGGGTACAGACCCAGCAGTGCTATGGCTAGATCAAAGGGCAGACAGTCTTTTATCGTCCTTTGGGCATAGTTCCAAATTGCCCTCCAGAATGGTTGGATCAGTTCACAACTCCACCAGCAATGAATTAATGTCCCTACTTTGCCACATCCCCTCCAGCATTCATTACTTTCCTTTGCTGTTATGTTAGCCAATCTGCTAGGTGTGAGGTGATACCTCAGAGTTGTTTTGATTTGCATCTCTCTGATTATAAGAGATGTAGAACACTTCTTCATGTGCTTGTTAATAGTTTTGATTTCTTTATCTGAGAACTGCCTATCCATTTCCCTTGCCCATTTATCAATTGGAGAATGGCTTGATTTTTTGTACAATTGATTTAGCTCATTATAAATATGAGTAATTAAGCCTTTGTCAGAGGTTTCTATGAAGATTTTTTCCCAATTTGTTGTTTCCCTTCTGATTTTAGTTATATTGGTTTTGTTTGTACAAAAGCTTTTTAGTTTGATGTAGTCAAAATTATTTATTTTACATTTTGTGATTCTTTCTATATCTTGCTTGGTTTTAAAGCCTTTCCCCTCCCAAAGGTCTGACATGTATACTATTCTGTGTTTACCCAATTTACTTATGGTTTCCTTCTTTATGTTTAAGTCACTCACCCATTTTGAATTTATCTTGGTGTAGGGTGTGAGGTGTTGATCTATTCCTAGTCTCTCCCACACTGTCTTCCAATTTTCCCAGCAGTTTTTATCGAATAGTGGATTTTTGTCCCAAAAGCTGGGATCTTTGGGTTTATCGTATACTGTCTTGCTGAGGTCGTTTTCCCCCAGTCTATTCCACTGATCTTCCTTTCTGTTTCTTACCCAGTACCAAATTGTTTTGATGACTGCTACTTTGTAATATAGTTTGAGGTCTGGGACTGCAAGGCCCCCATCATATGTGTTTTTTTTCATTATTTCCCTGGATATCCTTGATCTTTTGTTCTTCCAAATGAACTTTGTTATGGTTTTTTCTAAATCAGTGAAGAAGTATTTTGGTAGTTCAATGGGTATGGCACTAAATAGATAAATAAGTTTGGGTAGGATGGTCATTTTTATTATATTGGCTCGTCCTATCCATGAGCAGTTAATGTTTTTCCAATTGTTCAAGTCTAGTTTTAGTTGTGTGGCGAGTGTTTTGTAGTTGTGTTCATATAGTTCCTGTGTTTGTCTTGGGAGATAGATTCCTAGGTATTTTATTTTGTCTAAGGTGATTTTGAATGGGATTTCTCTTTCTAGTTCTTGCTGCTGAGCTGTGTTGGAGATATATAGAAAAGCTGATGATTTATGTGGGTTTATTTTGTATCCTGCAACTTTGCTAAAGTTGTTGATTATTTCAATTAGCTTTTTGGTTGAATCTCTAGGATTCTTTAAGTAGACCATCATGTCATCCGCAAAGAGTGATAACTTGGTCTCCTCCTTGCCTGTTCTGATACCTTCAATTTCTTTATCTTCTCTAATTGCTACTGCTAGTGTTTCTAGTACAATGTCAAATAGTAGAGGTGATAATGGGCATCCTTGTTTCACTCCTGATCTTATTGGGAATGCATCTAGTTTATCCCCATTGCAGATGATATTAGCTGTTGGTTTTAGATATATACTGTTTATTATTTTTAGGAATGACCCTTCTATTCCTATGCTTTCTAGTGTTTTTAATAGGAATGGGTGTTGTATTTTATCAAAGGCTTTTTCTGCATCTATTGAGATAATCATGTGGTTCTTGCTAGTTTGCTTGTTGATGTGGTCAATTATGTGGATGGTTTTCCTAATGTTGAACCAGCCCTGCATCCCTGGTATGAATCCTACTTGATCATGGTGAATGATCCTTCTGATCACTTGCTGGAGTCTTTTTGCTAGTATCCTATTTAAAATTTTTGCATCTATATTCATTAGGGAGATTGGTCTATAGTTTTCTTTCTCTGTTTTTGACCTGCCTGGTTTTGGAATCAGTACCATGTTTGTGTCGTAAAAGGAGTTTGGTAGAACTCCCTCTTTGCTTATTATGTCAAATAGTTTGTATAGTATTGGGGTTAACTGTTCTCTGAATGTTTGATAGAATTCACAGGTGAATCCATCAGGCCCTGGGGATTTTTTCTTAGGAAGTTCTTTGATGGCTTGATGGATTTCAATTTCTGATATGGGATTATTTAAGAATTCTATTTCCTCTTCTGTTAGTCTAGGCAGTTTGTATTTTTGTATATATTCATCCATTTCTCCTAAATTGGTGTATTTATTGCCATATAATTGGGCAAAGTAATTTCTAATGATTGCCTTAATTTCCTCCTCATTGGAGGTGCTGTCCCCCTTTTCATCTTTAATGCTGTGAATTTGCTTTTCTTCCTTCCTTTTTTTAATTAGATTGACCAGTACTTTGTCTATTTTGTTTGTTTTTTCAAAGTACCAGCTTCTTGTCTTATTTATTAAATCAATAGTTCTATCACTTTCGATTTTATTAATTTCTCCCTTAATTTTTAGGATTTCTAATTTGGTTTTCTGCTGGGGGTTTTTAATTTGATCGCTTTCGAGTTTTTTCAATTGCATTTCCAATTGATTGATCTCTGCTCTCCCTTGTTTGTTAATATGAGCTTTCAGGGATATGAATTTGCCTCTGATTACCGCTTTGGCTGCATCCCAAAAGGTTTGAAAGGATGTTTCGCCATTGTCATTTTCCTTGATGAAATTATTAATTGTTTCTATGATTTCTTCTTTAGCTAAACGGTTTTGGAGTATCATATTGTTTAATTTCCAATTGGTTTTAGATTTGGTTTTCCATGTACCATTACTAATCATTATTTTTATTGCCTTGTGATCTGAGAAGGCTGCATTCATTATTTCTGCTTTTTTGCATTTGTGTGCTATGTTTCTGTGACCTAATGTATGGTCAATTTTTGTGAATGTGCCATGTGGTGCTGAGAAGAAGGTGTATTCCTTTTTATCCCTATTTATTTTTCTCCATATGTCTATTAATTCTAATTTTTCTAAGATTTCATTCACTTCTTTTACCTCTTTCTTATTTATTTTTTGATTCGATTTATCTAAATTTGATAATGGTTGGTTTAAGTCTCCCACTAGTATGGTTTTATTGTCTATTTCTTCCTTCAATTCTCCTAGTTTCTCCATTAGAAATTTGGGTGCTATATTATTTGGTGCATACATGTTGATTAATGATATTTCCTCATTGTCTAGAGTCCCTTTTAACAAAATATAATTACCTTCCCTATCCCTTTTGATCAGGTCTATTTTTGCATTGGCTTTATCAGATATCATGATTACCACTCCTGCCTTCTTTCTATCAGTTGAGGCCCAGAAGGTCTTACTCCATCCTTTAATTCTGACCTTGTGGGTGTCAACCCGCCTCATGTGTGTTTCTTGAAGACAATATATGGTAGGGTTTTGGATTCTAATCCATTCTGCTATTCGTCTACGTTTTATGGGTGAGTTCATCCCATTCACGTTCAAAGTTATGATTGTCATTTGTGGACTCCCTGGCATTTTGATTGCCTTCCCTAATTCTAACCTTTTCTTCTTCGGCTCTACCTTTTAGTCCAGTGATTTACTTTGAATCAGTCCCCCTTGTCCCCTCCCTTGATGTTTCCCTTTTTAGTCCCTCCCTTTTTGTTCCCTCCCCCTCCCCCCTCTCTTTCCCTCCCTTTTTGTTCTCCCTCTCCCCCTCCCCCCCTTGGTTTTCCCTTCTCCTTACCCTTGTTGGGTAAGATAGAATTCAAGATCCCAATGGATCTGGATGTTTTTCCCTCTCAGAGTTGATTTCCCTGAGATTGAGGTTTAAGTAAACCCCCCCCCCTCTCTTCCTCTCCTTCTTATAGGAGTTTTCTTCCCCTCCCCTTCCCCTGTGAATCTTTGTGTGAGAACCATTATTCTATTTGGTCTTTCTTTACCCCCTATTTATACATTACATTTTCCCCACATATTAGTATACATAGGTTGATATAAATGTAGTCCTTATAGAAGAGAGTTTGAGTAAAAGAAGATAACATTTTTCCCCTTTCCTTAATATTTACCTTTTCAGGTATTCCTTGCTCTTTGATTTTCGGTATCAAACTTTCCACAGAGCTCTGGTCTTTTCTTTGCAAAAAGTTGGAAGTCTTCTATTTTGTTGAATGCCCATACTTTCCCTTGGAAGTATATAGTCAGTTTTGCTGGGTAGCTGATTCTTGGTTGGAGACCCAGCTCTCTTGCCTTTCTGAAGATCATGTTCCATGCCTTACGATCATTCAGCGTAGAACTTGCAAGGTCTTGTGTGACCCTGATTGGCATTCCTTTATATCTAAATTGTCTTTTTCTGGCTTCCTGTAGGATTTTTTCTTTTGTTTGATAGCTTTGGAATTTGGCAATTACATTCCTGGGAGTTGTCTTTTGGGGGTTTAGTGTAGAAGGTGTTCTGTGAGCTCTGTCAGTGGCTGTATTGCCCCCTTGTTCTAGAATCTCTGGGCAATTTTCTTTGATTATATCTTGTATCACCATGTCCAGTTTGGTGTTTATTTCTGGCTTTTCTGGGAGTCCAATTATTCTTAAATTTTCTCTTCTCCCCCTGTTTTCCAGATCTTTCACCTTGTCGGTGAGATATTTTATGTTCTCTTCTAATTTCTTGGTGTTTTGGCTTTGCTTTATTAGTTCTTGCTTTAAAGCCTGGTTTTCTTTTACAGTTTGGTCAAACTGGTTTTGTAGATGCGTGAATTTCTTTTGCATCATTTCCCACTTTTCCTCCCAGAGGGCTTCCATCTTTTTGGTCCTTTCTGATTCAAATTCTTCATGGGTTTGTGGAGAGTTTCTATTTCCTTTGGAAGATTTTGGAGAATTTTCTTTTATATCTTCTTCTATCTGCTCTGTATTTTGTATTTTGGCTCCATAGAATGTGTCCAGAGTCGCCCCTTTCTTCTTATTTTTCTTGGTATTTTGGGGCTTCTGTGCTTCTGTGGAGTTTGTCATCTCTGAACGTGGAGGATTGGCTTTTCTTGTCTTTGTCTGGTGATCAGAGGCTTTAGTCCTGGGCAGATGTTGGTTCTATGAGCGTTCCCTGGGTTAAACTGAATATGCCTCACTGGAACTGGAATGGAAGGGTCGGACCACGAGGCCACACTCTCCCCCTGGCTCGATTTCCGGAAGTTGCCTTCAGAATCCCTGGCCGTGAGGCTATTTCGTCGGCCTGCGGGGGGATGGGCTGCCGCTTCCCCAAGCTCCGAGAGCACAGACTTTCACTGAGACTTGGATAGCAGGATCCAGCCCGTGAGGCTGTCTTGCCCGCCCTGAGGGTTGCTGTTGTTTTGACCAGCTCTCTGCAGCGGAGGCCCCAGGCAGTAACTTTCACCCGCACCGACCAGCTCTTTGCAGCGGAAGCCCCAGGCAGTAACTTTCACCCTGACTGGGACTTGGGTAGAAGACCCTGAGGGTTGTTGTTCCTCAGACCCTGCTCTCTGAGCCCGGCGCGGCTGCGGCTTCCGGGAGCCTTGGACTCTGCGCTCCTACCCCTGAGGTCCGAGGGATCTCGGGTTCTGGCTTTTAAGGGGAGCCGTACCTTTTGAACCGGGTCCAGGTCCAGGAGGAGGGTTCCCAGGGTCTGTGCTGTTGATCGTTTTGAATTTCGGCGCCTTAGGAGCTTCTAGTTTGAGATCGGTCGGGAAGGGTTTTCCGGAGATCTGAACTTCAGCTTTCTCTAAGCCGCCATCTTAACCGGAAGTCAACAATTGTTAATTGTTAAAAATTGCCAGAAGTTTCTTTTCTCTTGATTCAAGTGATAATATTAATTTACAACTCTACTATATTCCCATTAAAATTTGAATTATTAAAAGCTGCTCTCTTATTTTGTCAAAACTCCTAATTTAACCCTTACAAATGGTACTTCTCATGTAGCTCTGCATCAATTCCTGGAAGTCTTTCCAATTCACATAAAAATCCTCCAGGTCATTATTCCTTTAACCATAATAGTATTCCATCACCATCATATACCACAATTTGTTCAGCCATTCCCCAATTGAAGGGCATCCCCTCATTTTCCAATTGTTTTTTCCACCACAAAAATGTAGCTATGAATATTTTATGCACATACCTTTCCCTATTATCTCTTTGGGGTACAAACTCAGCAGTGGTATAGCTGTATCAAAGGGCATTTGACCCAAACTGCCCTCCAGAATAGATGGATTAATTCACAACTCCATAAGAAGTGTATTAGTTTCCCAATTTTGCCATCAACATTTATCACTTTCCTTTGCTGCTATATTGGCCAGTCTACTAGGTATAAGGTACATGAGGTTATATCTTGATTTGTGCATGAATTAAATTTGGAGAAGCAATGTTGCACAAAATTCAGCCTCACTCTCTCTTCCAGAGTTGTCCAAGTCTAGTGGCAAGACAAAAATCAGGACTACTAGAAATGGTTTAGGATATAATGAATGGCCTTGGCTACTTCTATGTCTATACAGGCTCTAAGAGCTATATAGTGACCATTTCAACTGCCTTCATGGATGTTGTAATGAATTATTCTTATCTATTCATTCCTATGGGGAAAGTCTTCCCATGCTTTAGGAAGACATCCCCTAAGACACCATTTGCTTTGAGAACTATCAGTTACCCTCAACTTAATGTAGCATGTCTTTCAAGATGGTTTTGTGATGGGTGGTGCGGAGCTACTGCACCTGCCACAGCTTCTTGAAGACACAGGTGAGAGCTGGGTGACAAAATGGAGCCTTGAAAAGGGCTCAGTAAGTATATGACATACGTTCTTGAGGGCAAAGACATCATCTATGGTCTTTTTTATGTCCCTAGCATTGATATCAATATCTGACACATAATAAGCACTTAATAAATGTTTTTGGCTGACAACTTATAGGACCTTCAACAAGTCATTTCAAATCTCTAGGTATTAAGTTCTATTCAGCTCTACCCTCTTACTCATGTTATTTTCTTTGAACTGCTTACTACCTATGTAACTTTGAGCAAAGCCACATAACATATCTGTCTGTGTCCTGTTATAAAAATGAGAGGATTGCATTAGACAACTTCTTTGTTTCCTACCAGTAACAGCTTTAATATTTTGTAAAAATGGCTTTTTTACATTTCATTACAAAATGAATCATATAATTCCAGTGATGAAAAAGACCTTAAAAACAATATAATCCAAACCCTCTCCTCCTCCTACGCCCTGTCCCATAGCCAACGAGCAATTATACGGCGTTTTACATGTGTCATTGATCAAGACCTATTTCCATATTAGTATTTGCACTAAGGTGATAAATTTGGAGTCTACATCCCCAATAATATCCTCACCAAACCATGTGATCAAGTTGTTTTTCTTCTGTGTTTCTACTCCCACAATTCTTTCTCTGGATGTGGATAGCATTCTTTCTCATACATCCCCCAGAATTTTCCTGGATTATTGCATTGCTGCTAGTAGAGAAGTCTATTACATTAGATTGTGCCACAGTGTATCAGTCTCTGTGTACACTGTTCTGCTTCTACTCTTTTCACTCTACATCAGTTCCTGGGTGTTGTTCCAGTTCACATGGAATTCCTCCAGTTCATTATTCCTTTGAGCACAATAGTATTCCATCACCAACATATACCACAATTTGTTCAGTAATTCCCCAATTAAAGGGCAACCCTTCATTTTCCAGTTTGGGGCCACCACATTTTTGTACATGTCTTTTTCCTTATTATCTCTATGGAGTACAAATCCAACAGTGGAATGACTGGATGGAAGGTCAGACAGTCTTTATTGCCATTTGGGCATAATTCCAAATTGCCTTCCAGAATGGTTAGATCAATTCACAATTCCTACAGCAGTGCATTAATGTCCCAACTTTGCCACATACCCAAGAAGGGCTTCTTCAAAAGAAAATTGATCTGAGTCTAATAGGTATGAAGTGATGTGTTCAAAGTCCCATATTTTTTCCCAAGACCCACTACATTGATTTTCATAAAAATGACCCTAAGGTACTGTGATATCCTTCTACTTTGAGAGCATTGGTGGAAATTTTCAGCTATTAGGACACCCCAAAAAAGTTAGAGGTCACATTAAAAGTTTGGAGAATAGTCTCCTCTTTTTCTATCAATGTCACTGGTTTATTGGTTTACTGGGTTACTGGTCTGGGTATCAAACAAGACAGTAAAAAGTTTCAAAGTTGTTATACTGTTCTGAATGACCTAGTACCTTTTGATAGTGCAGTCATTATAGGACATATAGGAAAAGGCAGAGTTGTCCTTTAAACCCTTCCCTCCTTTGAATCAACACAATAAAGGTCCCAGAAACTTTGTGAGGTTGTAGTAAAGGCAATGTCAAATTCCAAAATTTCTGGGTTAAAAGTGGATATTACAGAATTCTCAGTGTTGCTTAGTGTGTTTCCTTCCTGATCTTTTAAATAATTGCATTGAGAAAATTCTCAAATGAGACAATATCCTTTGTGGTCACAACAGTCTACTTTTTAAAAAAGATGAAATTTGTTTATTATAATTTTAGTAATAATAGATTGTGTTTTTCTAGTCTTTGACATTTCAGAAATAGCTCTTCATTGACCAAATTATATTATGAAACATAATTGGAAGGGCATACTGAAGTGGTTCGTTCCTAAGGCTGACCTAAATGAGTCACTATATACTTTTCCTGATTAGATTATGATACAACTCCAGTCTAAAACTGTGATGGTGAACCTAAGACACTCGTATCAACACTGACATACCTAGCTATTTTCAATTACATGCAGCTGCATGTGGGGCACTGCACCCTTGAGGAGACTGGCGCTTGTGCCAGGCAGCTAGGGCTCCCAAGGGGGTGGGGAGGAAGAGTGTGCAGGCAGTTAAATAATATCAAAATGAAGTTAGTAGCATTTGCTTGGGCTTGAAGTGTACAAAATACCAACTTTCAATTGAAGATTTAGCCAATGAAATTCAAGAACAAAAAGGTCACTAATAGGCAGGTTAGTTAAAGAATTCCCCTTCACCTCACTTATCTCAGTTCACAGCACCCCACACAAGTTAAATAATATCAAGACCAACAAAAGAAACTGACAGATGAACAAAGAAGTCACTAAGCAGTTATATATTGCAATTATACATTTTTGTTATTTAAACTATAAATATTGCAAAATTATATTGTTTTTCTTGAGGTGACATACCTCCTGAGTTATGCTTAGTTTTTTGCTCAATTTTGACACACCAAGCTCAAAAGGTTGCCCATCACTGGTTTAAATGAAGATTTCAAGTTATATATGCATACACACATATTTACAAGTATGTATAATTATTATTGATATATTTTTCTTCATATCAATTTTAATTCTGAAAATATCCCTTATCTAGACTTTGACAGTGAGTTATCTAATATACCACCCTTCAAAAATTTTAAACTAAAAAACAAAACAGTTTGGCAAGACCAATATCAATTGTTCTTTTTAGTAGATTCATGATTCCCAGCTCCTCACTTCTACAAAGAAAAGCAGGAGGTACATTTTTTCATCTCTCTCATAGACTAAGCTTAGTCACTATAATTACATTGCATTTAGTAATTCTTTTATTTTTTCTCATTTACATTTTTGTAATCACTGAATATACCCTTATTATATTTACTATATTTTGCATAAATCCATATTTTTTTAATGTTTCTCATATTTTATGTATTCATCATTCCTGGCAACACAGTAATGTATTCCATCACAATTGGTTGAGCCACTCTAAAAGCAATTTAAAAATTTGCCTCAAAAGTTACTACCTTGTCACCCAAAAATACCATGATCACATATATGCCCTACATGGATCAAGAAAAGAGGAATGGGAAATGTGTACAAATATAGTTTTACCATTCTTGATCTATATGCAAAGAACTGGAAGCCATTAAAAAAGGAAATAGCTAAAAAAATTAGAGTATTTAAAAAGAGTGGACTATTATTAGACTGTGAAAAAGGACAAAATGGGTATTTTCAAAGAAATTTCATAAGATTTGTATGACAGTGAAATGAGCAGCCCCAGAGAATACTTTGTGTAATGACTACAAAGAAAAACAAATTTGAAAGACTTTAAAACTGAAAAATGGAAGGCCTAAGCAAAGCTCCAAGAAAGCTGATGAACTAATGGGCTATCTACCATCTTAAGGAAGTATGAGAGACTCAAGATGCAGAAAGAGACAGACTTCTTGGTGTTTTTTTTTTAATCATGGCCAATGTGGGATTTAGTTTTGATTTCATAATTTTGATGAAATGGCAAGAAGTTGGTATTCAAGAAGATTACATTACACATTCTACCCCACCAATGGAATAGAATTGAAGGAAGACAAAAACAAATGAATTTAAGACAAGTAAAAGTTATGTGCTGAAATGTGACATGAAGAGAAAAATAACTACTATATGTTGGGGATTTAGAATGTTATAGTCATTATTCTCCTAAATTTATTTCATCTGATGTTTGTTAAGTTCAGAATAAAAGTAAAATTAAATGGAAAAATAGTGCTACATCACATTAAAGAGCCAAAATATATTTAACCCTCCCACAGTTTATGGACCCCTAATTTATATAAAATTATTTGTTACCTGAAAAAAATTACTACTCTGATTACTTTAGTGTATATAGGACTTCCCTTACCATTTGTATTTGGTAATAGTATTTACATAGTTTTATGATCTTTTGGTTAAAGGATATGTGCATGTTAGTCCATTTTTTGGTATAGTTCCAAATTGCTTTCCAGAATGGTTGGAAAGACTACTTCACAGCTTAGCCTACAATGCTTTACTGTGCCTATATTTTCACAATTCCTTTGAGTTATGTGTTGAACAAATTTCAGGGTAAATGAGACTGTGAATTGAATACTGTTTGAGGGTAAAATGGCCACTAAAGGTGGAAAAGTTGAGTTAGAAACTAAGTAGAATATCAAAAACACATGAAGTTGCTGAGAAGACCATGTTATGGTGGGTACTGTTTCAAAATAAGGTCCTTCTCAACCATTCATTCATTAATTCTTTTTTACATATGGCTGAATACCCTGTACAAAGAATAAAAAAAGGAACAGAGACTAGAGGATTCAATCCTGTTTTAAATATAAGCATTACATAGCAGTCTTAAGGTGAAGTATAGCAATACCTGAATTTTGTTTTATTTTAGTTTCATTCCATGCCCATGATTATTCTCCATGGATGCTGTATGCTCTCTTTTAAAGCCCCCTTTTTGCTAAAGCTCTCTTCTTCTGAAGCCTCTCCCAGTTCAGGCTCCTTCTGATCCTCCTGGATTTCAGAGCCCTTCCCCTTAAGTTGTTCACACCTCCCAAAGGTTGAACCATTGTTAAGACTTGGCTGAAGTTCCTAATCCGTTCCTTATTTTTCTGATTTGTCCATCCCCTTTTTGAAAATAACCCCTTCTTATTTGTTTGGTCAGCCAAGTCAATAATTTGTGTTCCCTTCTACTTACCTTTCCTTTCTGTGAACAGAGTGCCTTACAGACAAGGCTTAAAAAGATAAATCTGATTTGTAATTGCCTTTGGTCTTTCTAAGGCTCTGGGAATAATCCTACTTTTCTTCATGGAGCTGCTTTGTGAATCCCTTTCAGAGTTACATTTTTCAAATATGAAAATACTAACATCCTAAACTATTTTGAATTCCTTAGTCATTTCAAGAGTTTGTATGTAAATGAAGTATGTGAAAAAATGAGCAGAATGATCTGTTTTATTTTAATAATGTTAAGATTTCCTCTATAATTCAGTTAAAGAAATTAGTTTTACAAATAATCCTTGAACATCATGTAAAAGTTTACTGGACATCATGGAGAATGAAGAAATGAAATGGTGATCCTTGCACTAAAGGTACTTAGTTATTATATCACCAATATAATGAATCAAAGAATATGCAAATGTTTATTAAGTACTTGATCTATCTGTACTAGGAACTCTGCTATGCACAAAGGATATGCAGAGAAAAGGAAAACTAAGTCCTACTCTTAAGAACTTCACAGTCTTATAGGTGAGATAGGCTAATAAATAGGTACCTAAGACCTATGAAAAAAAGTGACAAAGCTACCTTTTGATTTGTCTTCCTGCTTCTCCTGCCAATATCAGGCAGATCTGGAACTAACTGTTACCTGAGAACTAAGTCAAAAGGCCCAGTTTAATTTTTGCCTTCCAAAGCTCTTTAGGATAACTTCCTGGCTAACTGGCATCTCCAGCTTCCACAGACTTCTGTCCATTTCCCTTTGCAGATATAGACTGAAAAATGACTCCTGGTCATTTTTTTTCAAATTTCTTAATCATTTCTCATTTTTCTGGTAATCTCTGTTCAAGTATGTGTGGAAGGATAAATGGGTTTTACTGCTTCTTCTTGTCAACCACCTTTTCTGGTCTTTTGAAGGATTATTTGATTGATAAGGATAACAACAATATCAAGAGGAAATTTCAACTCATAATAGATAAAAAGATAATATAAAAAGTCACAAGAAGACTATAAGTTTCTATGCAGAAATGAAGATTTAACAAACTTGTAGATTCAACTGTTTGTAATCTATGAGAATCTTTGGAGAATTTCTCAAAACTAGAAACAAGAGCACATTGTCTTACCATATTTAAAAGAAGGAAAACACAATTACAAGAACAAGACTACAAGACCTATATGCAAGGAAAGTGTATATACAGCAAAATTCTAAAATAGATTATCAAATTGATGATTTTTAATACTTATGAGAAAATATAGTAAAAAATAAGACCCAAAATGGGTTCTCTAAAATGAAGTCAAACTAAACTGATTTTTCCCCTCTTTGTGATAGGATTGTTGAGGTTCATGGACTAATGGAGAATGAAAAAGGGGGATGTATGGAGTTCACAATTTTATAAAAAGCATTTAAGAAACTCTTTTGTGATATCTTTCTGGATAAGATGATGGAAAAAATAATGCGAGAAATCGGTTCTGAAATTCCAACTATGGAATTCTCATGTCAACCCTCTCTTATGACTATTGCTCCATCATCTTATACTTTAAAGGAAAAAGTAAGAAATTCTTAAAATTGTATTATGACTAAGAATAGCATCCCAAGCCCCCCTAGAAATACTGTTTCCTGGTATCTGTATAGTTCATTAATATTAGTTGCTGGGACAGTATAACATAGCCATTTGGATGATTTTACTAAAATAGATTTACTTAATAAGTTAAAATCAGTGACAGTGTCTTCTCATAGTTTTAAGCAAAAATCTTATCAAATTTCTAAGTTAAATTGTTAAAATAAATGAATAATGCATACATTAAAGTTGCTTGAAGTGAAATATTTGAACCCTTTTAGCAGAAGAGATGAATATACAATGTAAATAATTAAATGCTTTCTAAAATCCCAATTATTCTTTACTTACTGCAATAATATTCAAGTTATCATCTTAATTACATATATTGACTATTCCTCTTAACTCTGTCTCTTTAAATAACAGAAACTTGACCAAAGTTGGTATGTCCTTTAAAGTTTAACCCAAACTTTCTTCTAAGCTAATTCAATGATTATTAATCTTAATTAGTTTAAATAAGATTTTGATTTCTTTTACAAATTATTTTTTTAATTGTAAAGAATTTATTTTTTTTTCTTTCTCCTACCTCCAAACCTTGAAGTAAAAAAGAAAGAAAGAAAAAACTCTTGCATAAAAGAAGTATACCAAGCTAAACAAATTCCCCTATTGGCCATGTCAAAAATGTGTCTCATTCTGCATATCAATTCCTTGTCTGGGGGCATTAATCCCTGGATAATGGCTAACATTTATATCATTTTCTTCATGGTACCCAAAGTTCCCAATTTCCTCACCTCTTTCTCTGCAATTAGAAAAAAAAGAAGCCATTTTTAACTTCGTTTATTTTGGTCAAAAGTCATGCATCCTTTTCTTTATTGATATCTATTACACAGGCCCACCTTTAAAAAGATTATTGTGATTTAAAAATCAAAGAATTACAACAAATGTTTACAATACAAAAATGTAACCTAGTTATCAATTGCTTTATTCTTGATAGTTCAGTTTGGGGGATTATTAATGATTAATACTCTATCTAACTCATACTATTCACATTCTCCCCTGGACACACCTCAGGATTTAGCTTGTTTCTAATTTTTATTTAAGTGTCCTTATTTCCTTTGGAAACATCAAACCAACAAAACATAAAAGTTGTTTCCAAGTTTATCACAATGAAGGGATTCTCAAATGCTATTAACTGATCTCAGAGATAGTAAAAAATGCATTATAGTCTGGGGCAGCTAGGTGCCTCAGTGAATTGAGCATCAGATGAGGAGTCAGGGGGATCTGGGTTCAGTCTGGCCTCAATATTTCCTAAGTGTATTATCCTGGTCAAGTCACATACCCCAGCTGCCTAACCCTTACTTCTTTTCTGCCTTGGAACCAATACTTAGTATAGATTCTAAAACAGAAGATAAGGATTTAAAAAAATAATGCATTACAATCTGGTGAACCCCACATTCCCTATAGATCACATGGGCACTCCACGCTTATAGAGCCATCTTGAGTTTTAGATTCCTTCCCAAGTGGAGAAGTAACTTGGAGTTGATAGGGAGTCAAGCCACCTATTTTAGTTCCATCTTCCTCAGGTAGAAATACAAACCTAAATTTGAAGTTCCCCCATCTGAAGGAAAATTGAGTGTTCTAGAGATTTTCTCTCTCCCACTCCTACACCATCCACAGTATCATTAAAGAGTAAAGCCCAGGATATTCATTCCTCAATTCTAACTCTCATCTCAACTTTTTTAACCAGAAATGTTTCCTTCATTTCCCTTTATATGAAAATTCCTTCCCTTAGATCATCAACAGCTTAGAATATAAAACTCTTGGGATTTGGAATTATTTGACTTACTGTATATGAATCCCCAGTGCCTAATACATTATCGATGTTTAATAAATGCTTGTTGATGGGTAAATTGAGTATCACACTCTCTGGGATATGCTTCCTCTGTCTGATATTTGCTTCCCTTTTCCCAGAGAAGTTTTATAATTACAATAAAAAGTTAGAGGAATCTGATATACTTTTATGCTACTTAACATACATCCATCTCTTAATGAATCAGGTCACAGAGAGCAGTAGTGATTTACTGAAGATCTGAGAATTTATCCTTCTCTATCAAAATGCCTCCACCTCCATTTCTAGCCACACTATGATAAATGAATTTCATTCATATCCTCCATTCCTGTATGTGCATACTAAATGACCAATATTCCTGCTGTCTTTTTTATCCTTTCCCCCCCCTCAACTCACAGAATCACCAGAATGGAAATATGGAAAAGATCTCATTGGTTATCTAAGTCAGGCTATAAGTGATAGGAATATACAATATAACAGAGCTGACAAGTGGTCATCCAGTCTTTGCATAATGAGTTTCAGTGAGGAGAGGAAATCACTAACTTCTGAGACAGCCAATTCTATATTAAATAGTTTAAATTGGTAAGAAATGTGTCATGATATAAAAATTAATATTTTGTTGCAACTTCTCTCTATTGCTATTTTGCCTTCTGAGGCCCAGGAGAAATAAAATAATCTCTGTTACATATGACAGCCCCTATCCTATGGAGATTCTAATTCCTTTCCTAAATGTAACCAGAAAGGATTTAAGAAACAGGCAACTTCCTGATTCCTAGTGAGATCTGGAATTTCTAAATCTATAATCAAATGACATATAATATCAATTTCCCAATCTACCATGTCAATTATGTTTCTCACTTTTTTCATAATATCAAATTTTCTCAGAGCCAATTGGTAGAGAGTACTATCAGATATTGTGAGACTCAGAGGTCAAAGGGTGGTAGTGCCCTGCTCAATACACTCATCTTCCATCTCATCTCACTATGTAGCAGGAGAAAATATTCTGCTTTTACTCTATTATAAACTGTTTTAAAGATATCTCTGACTTCTCTCAAGTTCTCTGTGGATAGATTTCTATACATTTGTGGACTTGGATGATGAAAAAATATTACATATTGATTTTGATATGATTTGGTTTCCTTTGTAACCCTATACATTTTATTTTGTGCATTTAAAGAAATAATTCTAAGAAGTCCATAGGCTTCAAAGGAATGCCAAAAGGATCTATGACATAGAAAAAATTAAGAAACTCTGACTTAAATACACTCTTATGAGGGCAGAATTCCCTTCTTGGTCAGTCACCAGATGAAACCTGGGTCTGAGAAGAGATTTCACTACAAGCTTGGAAGTCAAGTGCCATCTTTCATTTCTCTTATCTTACTGGATTTATTAATTTCCTTCCTGGTATAATTTCCTTACTAGTCCATCTTGCCAGCAAAACTCTTAAAATGTTTCTTTAAAATGTGACATTAAAATGACCTCAGAAATTACCTTTACATTAAATTATTTAAGAAATTCACATCCATCTTTTTTCCTCCCTCTGCTACATAAGGATGGCAAGGAAATGAAAAGGAAAACAACAGAACCTTGATATTCACAAAGGGCAGCTGCAGAAAAATTATGAAATTCAAAAGGAACAAATTTAATATCATATATTTAAATCCAAAAACATATTGCAGAAGTAAAACACAGAGAGACAGATCTAGACTTGGCTGTGTATCATGTAATAAGAAGAGCATTTTTACAAAACAGTTTAACTAGCCTATCTCATTGGAAAAATATAGCAGTTTCATGATGCCCACTTTTTACTTCTTTTATTCAGATATTTTAAAATGTTCTACAAAATTATAAGATCCAAATTCCATATCCCTTTTTCTTTTCCTTCTGTTTTTTTCAGAAATGGTAATCAATTTTATCTGGGTTATATATGTATCATGATGCAAAACCTATTTCCATATTGATCATTGTTGTATGACAATACTCACAAAACCAAAACCCTAAAATAAAACTGTAAGTAAACTAATGTGGAAGCTAATATTCTTTAATCTTCATCTGACACTAACAATTCTTTCTCTGGAGATGAATAGCATACTTTAACATGTCCTTAAGAATTGTCCCAGATCATTGAGAATATCTAGGTTAATTATTGTTTAATATTGCTTTTGCTCTGTACAATGTTCTCCTGGTTCTGTTTATTTTGCTTTGCATCAGTTCATGTAGATCTTTTCAGCTTTTTCTGAAATCATCCCTCCTATCATTTCTGATTGCACAATATTATTCCATCAATAGCATATGCATATACCACAATTTGTTCAGCCATTCTCCAATTGATTGACATCCCCTCAATTATCAATCATTTGCCACCACAAAAGAGCTGCTATAAATATTTTTATATAATGAGGTCCTTTTCCACTTTGTTTGAACTCTTTGGGATATGGACTCAGGAGTGATATTATAGGATAAAGGGTATGGAAAGTTTTATATCCCTTTGGGCATAGTTCCAAATTGCCATCCATGTGATTAGATCAATTCACAACTACACCAACAATGAATTAGGGTCCCATTTTTGCCATATCCCTGTCGATATTTATCACTTTGATTTACTGTCATATTGGCCATTCTGATAAGTATAAGGTGGCATCTTAAAGTTGTTTTAATTTGCATTTTTATAATCAAGAATGATTTAGAGGGGGCAGCTGGGTGGCTCAGTGGATTGAGAGCCAGGCCTAGAGATGGGAGGTCTTAGATTCAAATCTGCTCTCAGACACTTCCTAACTGTATTCTTACAAATTTGACTTAGTTTTCTATAAATTTGAGAAATTAAACCTTTGTCAGAGAAATGTGTCGTAAAAATTCCCCCAATTTGTTGTTTTCCTTCTAAACCTGATTGAATTTGTTATGTTTCTATGGAAGTGTTTTAATTTTATATCATCAAAATTATTAATTTTATAACTTATAATGCTCATTCTCTTCTTTGGTCATAAATTCTTGCCTTTTCCATAGATCTAACAAGTAAGATATTTTATTTTTCCCTAATTTACTTATAGTTTCATTCTATATATGTCATATACTCATATTGACTTTATCTTGATATAAAGTGTGAGTCATTTGTCTATACCTAGTCTTTGTCCTGTTGTTTTCCACTTTTCCCAGTATTTTTTGTTAAATAGTGAGCTCTTATTCCAAAAGCTGAGGTCTTTGGTTTTATTGAAGACTAGATTGTTAAGGTCATTTACTCCTCTATGTAGTGTATCAAACCTATCTCACTGATCCATCATTTTATTTCTTAGACAGTTCCACATTGTCTTGATGATTACTTCTCTATTGTACAGTTTGAGATCTGGTACTGTTGAGTCACTGTTCTTCATTTTTTAAATTAATTGCCTTGAATCATAAATTCAAAGGCCTAATATTGAAATTGCTTCTCACCTCTTGGAAGGTGATGGAATAATAATATAAAAGAAGACATAACCAAAACATTTATTCACTTTGCTTGAAAGTGCTTATTTATTTCAAATGTGAAATTTTACTGAGAAAGATTAAAGGTGAGTAAAAAAAAATAAGAAGAAAATCTAGCATAAGTAAAACATGTAAATACACAGGGAAAAACAGATTCAAAAGGGGAAATTTTCATGTTTTATTTTATATATTGAAATGTGAATATTTATTGATAATTCTTAGGTTCCCAATGAGAAAAATGCAGATAAAGTAAATCAAAAAGGGAAGAAAAATTAGTACAGAAACTAGACAACATAGAGTACTTTAAGAAGTTGCTTATAACTATGCCTTCTTGACTACAGCACAAAATATTAATTTCTCTTTTTCATATACTTTACATTTGAATCCATCCAAACCAACAAGGAGACAGGGTGAAATAACTTTCAAGAAAAGAAAAATCCAAAAGGCAGGCAACATACATCTAGGGCACTGGGATGAGAGGAGAGCAGACCCAGCAAGAAGCTGTAGCAAGGAAGGAAGAGCAAACCAAAGTGAGCCACATACCCCCCCCAATCCCATATTTTCTGTTCAAGGTTTTGGAATCTATGCCTGAGCAAACATCCAAACCCTGAGACCTTGCCTAAACAAATAGAGGTACAAGTCAACCCAAACACCTTGGAATTTCAAACATGTAGAGAAGTCCTGAGCCCCAGCCCAGGGAAATCTAGTCTGGGCTTGAGACAAGGACTTAATTGAGACTTTGAGGTAGTTGATAGCGTTAAGTACTGAGTACTGATCTTTTTTGTCTAAAGTTCATGGCAGAGCTCCAAGACAGGACAATGAAAGGTGTGTTTGACTGGATCAAGTACACAGTAAAACCAAAAACTTGAGATTAAGCCTTTGGCTAGAATTTGACCAGCTCCTCTCCTGATCAAGATCAGAATGAGTTCAAAAGGTTATACCTAAGCCTGAGGCAAGTTATCAGCATCTCAAGGGTCAACTGAATCAACAAGGGAAGGGTTCTCTCAGCCCTCAGACCATCATATCATTACCCAAAATCTACCTATAATTAGATAGGGAAAATGAGCAAACAACAAAAAAAGCACATAACTCTAAAGAATTTTTGTGGAGACAAAAAGCAAAGTGCAAACATAGAAGGGAACAGTGAAAACAAAGGAAACACACCCAAAGTCCAAAAGAGAAATATGGATTGGACACAGATTCTGGAAGAACTCAAAAGTGACTTAAAAATCTATTAAGAGAGGAAGAGGAAAAGTGGGAAAGAGAAAGGAAAGTGATGCAAGAAGAAATGGGCCAATTGAAAAAGGAGAACCAAAAACTTACAGAGGAAAATATGTTCTTAAAAATCAGAACTGAGCATCTATAAACTAATGACTTCATGAGAAATCAAGGAACAATAAAGCAGAATGAAAGGAATGAAAAAAAAGAGGAAAATGCAATATATTGTTGAAAAAACAACTGACCTAGAAAATAGATCTAGGAGAGATCATTTGAGAATTATCCTACTATCTGAAAGCCATGATCAAGAAAAAGCCTAGGATAACTATCATATTACAAGAAATTATCAAAGATAACTGCCCAGAGATCCCTAAACAAGAAAATGACATTGAAATTGAAAGAATTCACAGATTATCTCCAGAAAGAAACCTTCAAACGACAACTCCCAGGGGTATAAAAGTTAAATTCAAGAGCCACCAAACCAGGAAAAAGAATACTTCAAATAGTGAGAAAGAAATCATTCAAATACCATGGAGCTACAGTCAAGATCACCCAGGACCAAATGAATTCTAAATTAAAGGATAAAAGGGCATGGGATATGATATTCAGGAAGGAAAAAGATCTGGGTTTACAACCCAGAGTAACCTATCCAGAAAAACTGAGTATATTCTTTCAAGGGAAAAAATGGGCATTCAATAAGATAGAAGATTTCCAAGCATTCCTGAGGAATAAGCCAGATCTAAACAAAAAAATCTGAAGTCCAAACGTGAGACGAAAGAGAAGCCGAAAAGAGACTCATTAAGGTCAAATTGTTTATAAGTCTACATGGAAAGAGAACTTCTGTAATTCTAAAAAATTACCCATAGTAGTAGAGAAGATAGAAGGAATTTATTCAGAAAGAGGGTTCAGAAGTAAGCTGATTATTATGATATGATACATATGTTAAACATGATGATATTGAAAAATATATGTTTATATGATATGTATGCATATGAATAATGTGTAAAAAATCAATCAAGAACTGAAAGAGAGGGTTTGCACTTAGAGAAAAGGGAAGGGAAAGATAGAATGGGGTAAATTATACAACATAAAGAGTGTGGAAAGGAAAACTAGAGAAAGTTCTGGACTTTCTGCCACTGAGTTGGAACAAACAACAGTGGGAATATTAGAGAGAGAAGATATTGACAAGAATGACAGTTTGTGGGGGGAGGGGCAACTGGAAGTGGCAGTTAGTCTTGTAAAGAGCACTTCCTTCCTGGCCCAGGAAGTAGAAGGAGGAGCTCTCTCCTGGTCTCTGCATAGAATTGACTCTATTTTCCTGAATTTCCCAATGGTGTGCTCTCCCTGAATTCCTGTGATTGTGTCATCAACAAAATGACTTAAGGGAAGTAGTTTGAACTATAAGGCTGGTCTTTAGGGGCATCAGCCTGAAGAGACAGGCCCAACCAGCTATGAAAGTGAGAATTTTTCTTCCTCTTTGCTGTCTACTGCTAAGACTTTTGAAATTAAGAAAACGAACACAGATTAGCATAGACAGGAATAACAGAAACCCTCCACCAGCCTGTGAGGCCCGGCCTCAGCTCCAAGGCTGAGAGAGATTCAAACCTCATCTAGGGACATCCCTGTTCCTTCTTCCCTGATACCTCCACAATCCAAACTTGTTATTAAAATTTATCTTTATTTGAATATCACAGTCAGATAAGAGGACTAACATTTCAGGGAACATAGAGAGAGCTGAACCTCAGGACAGCCAGTCAATTATAAACAGTCCTTATTGGTCCCCTGCTGGGCAACCATGGTCTGGGGGAAGGCTTGTCCCTCAGGAAGGTCCATGCTTACCTGCTCTGTGGTATCTGCAACATCAATCTATAGAGAAGATGTCCTCTCAGGATATCATAAGTGACCCATTTCTCAGGAACCCCGTTTTTCAAAATATAGCCTCTCAGAAGGGGGCATCTCTCTTCTTTTACCTCACCAGCAGCCATATTCCCTCTCTCCCTTCAACTCCTCCTTTCCCTGTTATAAAACCTTCAGTATCCCCTGTTTTAATATCCCACCCCATTTTCCCAATAAATATTACAAAATGCATGAAGAATCATTATAAAGAGGGGAAGATAAGAGGGCTTAAACTTTACTCTAATTATAAAGGTCTCAGAGAGAGTAAAACAGATATACTCAATGGGACACAGAATTCTATATTACCCAACTGAGAAGTAGAGAGGAATAAGACAAGAGAAGCAGGAGGTAATAGGAGGGAAGAGGAAGTATGTGTGTAGGGGTAACAAAAAGCAAAATACTGGTGAGCATGAATGGAGAAAACGGGAATAGAGCAGAATTTAAAAGGGATATGTAAGAGCTTAAATTTAGTATTTTATGCTAATATGAAAGTTCTAAAGTAATATTGTGGTCACCGATTTAAAAATATTGTAGCTTTAGTCAAAATTACTTTTAGCAGCTTTATTTACAAAGTGGTGGAAAAAGTGAAAGAAGAAAAATGTAGATAAAGAGATAGATTCTAATAAGCCTACAAACCCTTCTCCTGAGAAGTCAGGTTCAGCCCCAACAGGGCTTCCTGAAGAATCTGTTTCCATGTGGATTTCCTGGCAATCCTCAGCCAGAAATCCAAGTGGTGTCTTCAGCCAGGGTTCCACCAATGCAGCCTCCTCCAAAGCCAAGGTAAGAACCTATCTCTCCAAAATCCATGAAAGGAAGGCCAGATATCTCACCCAGCAAGCTGACACAGGATCCAGGGAAAGAGTCTCCTCCTCTAGTCTGGCTCACCTACATAGAGAGCATGCCTGAATACTTGAAATAGCTTTTTAAAAGCAGTTTTCTTGATATCACTTTCTGTCACTCCCCCACTTTACAGGACTGCCCAAATTGGGAGGGGGAGGCAGTGACCTTTGGAGGTGTGAACTTACTCTAGTAAGTGACTTCTAAACTCTCACTTAGTGTTAAATAGAGGTACTTTTAGTTCTTGATTTGTTTAGCTAAAAATAGACAAGGGGAGAGTTAATCCTATCTTCACAGATAATATGATGGAGGGCAATACACAGTAATAATAATAATAATAATAATAATACTGAATGTGAATGGCATGAACTCACCCATTAAATAGAAGCTGATAGCAGAGTGGATTAAAAAACAGAATCCTACTATATGATGTTTACAAGAAACATATTTGAGGCAGGGTGACACACACAGACTCAAGGTAAAAGGCTGGAGCAGAATTTATTATGCATCATCTAAAATAAAAAAATGAAGAAGTATAAATCATTTGTTAAGTAAGTTTTGAATTCTTATCAAAGTTTAATTGACTTTTGCTTTTAGGATTCATTCTGTTGGTTTACTTTCCTTTTCTTTTGGCCTCTGGTCTTTCTTATATATATTTTTATGGAGACCACGAAGTCTGTGTTACCAGACTGACTATACTTCTTTACTTTGGAAAATAGAGGGTTCCCATTTCTTATTAACCTCTGGAGAATTAGACTAGCCCCAACTGATTTTCCAATTCCATGTTCCTCAGATTTGATGCCTGGGCAGGGGCATTTTCAGGTCACCTGCTACTTCCTTCTGTGTTCCACATTTCCTACACATATGATTAAATATAATTAGAATTTGCTACTTTTTTCTGGTGATCATGGTGGGGACTTAAGCTAATCATTGAGTTATACCTACATACGTAAAACAAATTTTAAGATGCTCTAATATCTAAATAAGTTAAAAATTAGTCTCAATCATAAGCATTAGTTTCAATTGCAGGTTTAAGATTGAGAATAGTTTTTGGAACTAAAATGATGTTATATAAGAATCACATTCATACTGACTGAGAAAATACAGTTATAGTCAAGGAATGGTTCATTTATGAAATATCAAATTACTTTGGAAATAGAATTATTTTAGAGATTTGAGTGTGATATTTCAGTAAAACCCTTGAGGAAAAACTGTTAGAGAGTGAAGGAGAGCTCTTGGCATGGGCCTTGGCTCAAGTTTCCATCCACTTACTTCTTTCCTCTGGGAGGAAGATCTCAAAAGTTTTAAAGGGTCCCCAGGATTTTGTACTACCTATCTTTCCACAGGTGTTTTAATAGCATCTTCACAGCTGCTGATGTCAGTATCTTCATTATGAATCAGGACAAGGAGTCAAAGACAAGACTAGACATATTAAATTCATGGACCCACAAGTAACCCATCAAAGAAATCATATCCTGTCTAAGGAGAATTTATTGAGCACTTCACAAAAGTGGGAGGGGGAGTACTATCAACTAGGAGGTATGAGTATACCATTGTACATTTGGTAAGCTTGACCTCACATTCCCTGAATGTATTATAGACTTTGGGGTTAGGAAATTTTCTGTATCAACTATTTTTGCCATACCACCTGAGTAAAAACCCCCTTTTGAAAAAGTTACTGAAATCTGGCTGACAAAAATTGATTCTCAATTTATAATAGTGGGAGGATTATTGGTAGGGTTATTGTGAGATATAGCAATAGTAAGAAGAATCCCTCAAAGTTAGTCCCTTGAAAGGATATAGCAAACTTAAAGGACTTGACTAATGAGAAATGGAGCTAAGATAAAACCTGGGCATGTGCCACAATGGGGTGGGGTATGGGGAGTATTCAAGGAATATCACCAAGTTATCAAGGTATCTACCCTAAGGCTCACCCCTGGGTATTAAACTACAAGTTTATATGGTGTCATCATCCACCTTGAGGAGTGATTTATCTATGTATGAAAGTTATCTGGTGTTAATGAATATATATTTTTAAGGAGGGGGAAGATTCTATTTTCCTAAGGATTTAATTTTAATTATTCTGTTTTTGGTACTTAATTTAGTTCAGAATGTTTAGAATTGAAGGGATTTGGAGAAAGTGACAAATCTGCCATCTTCCTTGTCACATGACCCTTAATATTTTGAAGCTGTACTTTTAGGAAACAACATATTTTTGCTCCACAAAAAAAAAAAGAAAAAATTATACTGATCCCCACTCCTAGTTTCTTTTCCTCATGGAAATTTACATTTATCTTACATACATTTTATATTTGCATACTTCTGTTGACATAGTTTTCACCTAAAAGAATATCAATCATATGAGAATATGTACTCTTTATTTTTGTCTTTGTATCCCCAGAACTTAGTGCAGTATCTGATACATAGTAATAGTAGTAGTCTCTCGGTAACTGAGGATGATGATTGTCTTTGTGCACTTTTATCTGTGATGTAGATGAGTGTACACAAAAACACTTGTGCATGAAGGAGATTTAAGTGGAAAAGTCGATGCAGAGAGACAGTCCCACTCTCTCGGCGTTGGAAGCCTGGGTCCATTGGCACGAAAAGTCGTTACACCTGGAGACTTCCTCAGCTGCATTGGATAGCCGTGTTGTCTTTTTCTCCACAGTGCTTTGCTGCATTGCCCTCTCAGCCATTGAACCTTCCTATTGGTTTCTTTGGTCTGTTCGGCTGAAGCGGTCTTCACATGCTGGGTGAGCAAAGCCTTAGTTCACCAGGGGTTGATGACCCGATGGCTACCCTCACAAGGTTTAGCCGGCCTGTCGAAGCCATTGCCTTGGGTGTGGCCGCTGCCGCATGCTAGCAGCTACTGGGAGCCACAAGTGAGAGCTGGGTGTCAGGTGGGGGTCAGAGGTCAGAGAGCTGCCTTAGGAGGGCATGACAAGCCCTCCATACCAGAGATACTACTCCTCCCTGAGCACCCCATACACCCCTCTGATACATAGTAGGTTCTTAATGAATAAGTGTTGAATGACTAAATCAATTAACTATAGATGGGTATAACTTGATAGAGCATTAGTGGAAAGCACAACTATTTGAAATGCTAGGTACATATTTCATGATTATTGAATAATATGTTTGAAAAACAGAATGGGATTAAAAAGATAGTTTGCATGCTAGGCAAAGGAGTTTGAACCTCCACTTAATAGAGACCAGAGAGCCACCAAATATTCTGACTATTGGAATGAATTTATTATATATGTATAAACTAAATTAATATGTCTTCATCCAGGAGAGATTGAAGGAGAAGGTATCTACAGGTAAAAAGATATATTAAAAAGTTATAGTATAGGGGAGATAGTGAGAATGTGTGCTAGCATGATTATACTAATAAAAGAGGAAAAATGATAAACTTATTAAAGAGTGAGAAATAAAAGGAGCTGACAGTGTATATGAAAGATAAAGAGTAAATAAAGAATCACACTGGACTTTTAAACTTGGAATAATGGTAGTTCCACTGGTAGAAATAGCACAATCAAAGGAAAAGATAGTGAGTTCAATTTGGGACACAATAAATTTGAAGTGCTCATAGAATATCCAAATAATACTTTCTGGAAATGTAAGTTTAGAGTGCAAAGACAGGAAAAAGGCTGGTGATAAGATTTAGGAATCATGTCATCATAAAGTGAATTGAATTAAAAAAGAGGTTTTTTTTAATATAAGGAAGAAATTGCTTTCAAATTGTGAAAAAAGATACTTAATCAGTTAGCAAACCTTTGTTAAATGACTCCTATATTCCAGGAACCATGTTTTAGGATTTAGTGGATGCTTTCTTACTGCAAGGATTTAAGCTAAGTTTGGATAACATCTGGAATTCTCGTACCCTAAATATCACAAAGATCCTTTTAAATTCCAAAAACTTTGGATTCTACTCTCACACCTCTTTTCCACAGATGGTGAGAAAAAATCCTTTCAAAAATCCATTGTTTAAAAATTATCTTCTCAAACTAGAGAAATATTTTTAGTGGTTGTTGTTCTATTTTGGTTCAGTGCCAATCTTTTGATTTTCCACATATGATGTTCATTATATTTGTATTATTCTATTATTGTTCCCTTAGCTTTTGGAGAAATTACTATTTACTATAAATGAGTTAAAATGCCCTGACTTGAGTATATTTAGGAGACTCACTATTTAGGAGTTGCTATTTAGAATTCATAATACAGCATAATATATGTGTAGAATTTGTTATATAGAAAAAGTTAAGCAAACTTCTTTACAGAAATGCATGGGTTTTTTTTTGTTTGTTTGTTTGTTTTTTGGAGAGGGAAATAACCTATCAAATTTAAAATGGCAACAAGATTTTTAAAATTCAAAAATTTGAGCATCTAAGACTTTAGTTGTTTTCAATTTGTGGATGTTTGATCATTTTTTTCATGACAACAGCTAACTCTACTTCTACTTTTCTTTTTTCTCCACTGTTTGCTAATATCCTGGGATTTGTATTTTATTTGGTCTGTCAGCTGACATTCTGTTCCTTGAGTTTCTGCAATCATTTTTCCCTATGGAGTAACTAAAGAACAGGGTTGCCAAGCTTCAGTATAGAATCTCTCTAAGTCTACCTTTCCAATTTTAAATAAATAGAAAACCAAGAGGGAACCCCCTTAGCTGGCTCACAATTCCTAATGAAAGCCATGGTATGCCTTCTGGAGTGAAATGATTCAACTGCACAAAGCTATTGAATAAAAATAGTTGGATCCCTTCATAGACATTTATAATATCATGAAGTATTCCTAAAAGACTCCTAGGAGTTTTTGCTAAGACATTTTCAGTAGTCCAATGATTAACATATTTCTATCCCTGTCATGCTTTTATCTATAAACTTCATTCTCTACCTACCACCTGAGCCTTCCCTAGAGTTCTTCTCTGGATATAGATAATGTACATTCTAGTCTATTCACTTTCGTATTTTACTTCCCCATTTTCTATAATATATTTCTAATTAGACTTCCCCATTTCAACATGAAGAATACTTTATAACTCAAAAAGATTTATCTTTAAAAGGGGTGACTAGGTGACACAGCAGAACTGGGTCTATACTTGAAAGAATCTGGGTTCAAATTTGGCTTCAGATCTTTCCTAGCAGTGTGATTCTGACTGAGTTGTTTAACCCTAATTATCTAGTTATTTCCCTTCTATCTTAAAGTCATTACTAAAACAGAAGATGAGTTTTTAAAAAAATAAAAAGAATGCTATAAACCATAAAGCACTCCATGAATATCACACATTATTACTATTATAATTGTTATAATAATACAGTATAAAGATCACTGATTTGGTAATTATAGGAACTGAATTCAAATACAATACATTATGTTCCTGTGTAACTGTGGGTAAAAAAATTAATTTCTATGACTTAGTTTTCTCATCTGTAAAATTAGGGAGTTGGATCAGATAGCCTTTGAAACATCTTTCATTTCTAGATTCATCACTTAACAACCTTTTCACTTCTTAGGCTTTCCATCTTAATGACCGGTACAGCTATATTATTACCTTCCCAAGTAAGGAGCTTTTCAACTTTTCCCTGTATATTCTATGGCACTTTGTCTAATGCTTCTATTCCTTTCTTCATCTCATTTTTTCTTTAATATTTTAGCCTTGGTCCAAGTGCTTATTATGTATTGAAATATTTTTTTCTTCCAAAAAGCATTACAGCATAGTAGGGAGAGAGTTGAGCTTGAAATAAAAAAGGCCTAGGTTCACTCCAGTCTCTAAAATAGAGAGGTTGGAACCCTAGGCTAATGTCTTTTAGTGTTCTAGACAACTCAAAAATTATTAATTACAGAGAAGTTGCCAACCTGCTAACCATTTCGCACTGAGGATTTTTTTCTTAGGAAGGTCCTTGATGACTTGTTCAATTTCTTTTTCAGATATGGGATTATTTAAGTATTCCATTTCCCCTTTTATTAATCTAGGCAGTTCATATTTTTGTAAATATCTGTACATTTTCCCTAGATTGCCACATTTATTGTCATATAATTGGATGAAATAGCGCTTAAAATTGCCTTAATTTCCTCCGCATTAGAGGTGAGATCCCCTTTTTATTCCTGATACTGTTAATTTGATTGTCTTCTTCCCTTTTTAATTAGATGAACTAATACTTTATCAATTTAATTTGTTGTTGGGTTTTTTTTTATTATTCTAGCTCCTAATCTTATTTATTAGTTCAATAATTCTTTTGCTTTCAATTTTATTAATTTATTCTTTGAGTTTTAGGATTTCCAATTTGGTCTTTATATGAGCATTTTTAATTCATTTTTTTCTAGTTTTTTTAGTCGCATGTCCAATTCATTCATCTCCTCTTTCTCTTTTTTGTTAATATATATATATATATATATATATATATATATATATAGTATAAATATACATTTTTCCCTGAGAACTGCTTTGGCTACATTCCATAAATTCTGATATGTTGTCTTCTCATCATTCTCATCAATAAAATCAGTAGGGCAAAGAATTGGAAACTGAGGGATTATCTGTCACTTGAAGAATGGACAAACACTTCATGGTATATCATTGTAATAGAATACAATTTCATCATAATAAATGATGAATAGGATGAGTAAAAAAAACTGGGAAGACTTATATGAACTGATGCAAAGTGATGTGAACAGAACCAGTAGAACAATGCTTACAGTAACAGAAATATAGCTTGATGATCAACTGTGAAGGACTAAATCATTATCAGCAAAGCAAATTTCTAAGGCAACTACAAGAAACTCATAATGAAAATCTCTCTACAGGCAAAGAAGTACCTGTCAGAGTTTCAGAGTAAACCAAAGCATCCAACCTTCCACTATATTTCCATCATGAGATTTCTAATGTGTGTATGTGATATATGTTATTTTACATGGCATGAGAAACATGGAAATATGTGTTATAAGAAAGTATAGGTGTAGGCCATATCAGGTTATTCAATACATTGAGGGAGTGAAGGGAGGGGAAAAGTTGAGTTCTAAGATGTCATAAAATAATTGACAAAGTTATTTTTTATTTTTACATGTGACTAATTTTTTTTTAAATTGGAGGAAAATGAGTTACTTAATTTTCACAGTAGACCTATGAAATTAGTCTCATTTTACGGAATAGGAAACTGGAAGTAGGAAAGGATAAATGACTTAGCCAGGGCCAAATAAAAAATAAGGATCATAAGTGTCCTCTTCAATTAGATGTGATGAGTATCAAGTAAAGTAATGCATATAAAGTATTTTGCAAATATTATGATTTGTAAATCTTAGTATTGGCCTTTTAATATTTTGAATATCTCTACTTTCATCAGTATAGATAATTTCTCCACTGAGGTTTATCATAACTAATCTACAATTTGGTAGAGAGGCTTAAGTGTTGATATGATTAAAACATTCATAACCCTAAAGTTGATCTCCAGCTATAATGATTTGGCTGACCATTTAATAAGCTTGTTATCTTTCAATAAAATGTCCACAGTCAATCACTATACTCATATTAAAAGCCTTTGGCAGTCAGTCAGTCAACATTTAGTGAATTCTTACTTATTGTTAAGCCCTATACTGTTATGGTGACAGAAAGAAAAATAAAAACATAGTCCTTGCCCTCTTGAGTTTTTATTCTACCATTGCATTATGGGAGATAACATTCAAACAACTATGTACATACAAATTATATTTATGCATATAAAAAAAACATATATGAATATATGTGTATATAGATTGAATAGAAATTAATCTCAGAGGGAAGATATTATCAGTGGGGATGGCAGGGAAATAGGATGGAAAAGCCTCTAATAAAAGATTCAACTTGAAGTGAGTCATATATTTTACCAACAAAATCTTTCAGAATTCAAATTTAAGGGTATCCCTTGATGAGACATTGATAGATTAAGTGCTATATAAATGAGTAAATAAAACTTAAAACATTATGTAAATGTAGTTATTATTATTATGTACAATACTGCTGTCTAGGCATGTAAAACAATATACTCTCCTCCCTTCCCTCAGGGAATTTGCAATCTAGTTGTGGAAATAAAGTATTTTTGAATATACCAAGCAGCGGTGACTTTATATGCTAACTCCTTTACCCATAGGGATGGCAATCCATTAATAGATTCATGCTAAATCCCCCTCTTTGCTTATTAGATGGTCTTTGAAATTCAATATGGCTAAAAATCCATCACAGTAAATCTGGCAACAAACTTTTCTAAATTCAGAGACAACAGACACATAAGCCTCCCCTGAATCCCTGCTAAAAGCTATTCCAATTTGATAGGAAAAATCAAACCCATCTCTCTACCAGTACATTTTAAACCTCAAGGCCATTTTTACATCAGAGTAGGACTTTGGAGATGATCTGAGGACAAAAATGTTCCTAATATCCCGAATATTTCTGGTTTGTTTTCTACACCTCTAAAGGAAATGGAAGCAGGTATTGTGCACAGTCAATGAATCTAGGGTAAATACAATAATGCCATATGCCTGGATAACATAAAAATTGAGAGTTTTTAATTTGGGGAATTATTTTATACAATTAATTATACATTGAGAAATATAGGCAATAAATGAAATAGTAGTTCAAAGACACAAAAGATTGCATGGACTATCTTTATTAGAGTAAAGTGTTATAAGAGTAGGGTCTTGAAAACATATATGATTAAAATAAATTGAAATTGAAAGGAAGGCATTCTTTTCAGAGGACAACAGTAGGAACAAAGACATGGAAGCAGCAATAAGCTCTACATGTATAAGAGAAAGAGGGTAGCAGACAATAAGATGTGGGGAAAATGTCATATAAAGGAATACTTGGAGGGAAGAAGGGAAAATTAATTAGATTAATTAATTAATTAATGAAATTTCAAGGATCTGGAACATATCCTAAAAGTAATTAATCTGTGGAGTTCACAATAGAACTCATTTAAAGTATTAATATTACTCAATATATACTAAAAAAGCAATCCCAAATAATAAAGCAAAAATATATGCACATAATTCTGTCTTCTATTGATATCTACTATTAAATCAGATGTATATAACTCCAGGAAAAATGTTGCCAATAGAAAGTAAAATAACTAATGCAAGGCAGTGAAATAGTGAGTAGAGAATGAAATCAGTCAGGGATTTTCCTTTTACCAGTTCCTTGATCTCTCAGGGTCAATTATCTAAGATTGTAAATTTCATAATAATTTCTGATCTATATTGATAGAGTTTCTTTACCCAGAATTCTCAATATCAATGAAATAAAAAATTCCTAATGAGACATATAGTTAAATATAGATTTATCCTGCTTAGAATCAATACTGTGTATTGGTTACAAGGGAGAAGAGTGGTAAGGACTAGGCAATGGTGGTTAAGTGACTTGATCAAGGTCACAAAAGTAGGAAGTTGCTGAGGCCAGATTTGAACCTAGTACCTCCCATCTTTAGGCCTGACTCTCAATTCACTGAACCACCCAGCTGCCCCTGTGTATACATATTTAAACAAAATTTGTATACACTTTTTCCAAGACTTAGTGCACTTTTAAGCTATTAATGCTTAATAAAATAATAATAAAATCAACAACAAAGATGATAATGCCTTTAAAGTTTAAAAAAATCATAAAAAACCATTTTATTAATTATATCATATTTATGATTGACATCAAAATATACAGCTCTAATGAAAGATGAATTGAAAGGCTTCTTCCTAATGTGGAATCTTATGTCAATGATATCAAAACATTTGATAAGTCTAAAATTCTGAATATATAACAAGGAAAGATATACAGTTAAGGTGCTGACATTGAATAAAGAAGCTAGATTGAACCAACAGAAAAGATTTAATATTTTAAAATACCATGGACTTATCCAATCAATATTAGTTGAGCATAAACCATAAAGGAGAAAATTGTGACTGTGTATAGAGATTTAGTGGAATCCAAAAATCCAAGTTCAATGGGAAGAACCCTCCTAAATAGATATAACATCAATTTTGATTTATCCTTTCTTATCTGAAAAAATAATTATAGAAGATTTGAAAAAGATTACTAAAATGTTTAAAATATTTACTAAAAACCCTGAAATATCACCATAAGACACCTATTGAAGTATTAATATGTCCTTGCCAAAAAATCGTGAAGGTGATTAAGAGATACTCCTAGAGCACATGAAAAACAGTTTAAAATTTGAAGTGTCATTTTTGAAAGAAGCAAGCATCACTTCACAGAGCAACATCAAGGACTGATATAGGTACAACCCAATGGATTTGTTGAATATTACCAAAAGCATTTGACATCCAGATGGAGCCTATAAAAGAGCTAAAATCAAGGAGTGGTAGAAAAAAAATCATTCAGTGGGTGATATCCATATGAAGTCAACCAACAATATGTCAACAAAGAAGTAGTGAACAAATGTCACATTCACTCAGATTTGTCTACAGAAACAAATTGCTTTATGATGGCGTTTAAGAATCAGGTCATCACAACCAAAAATTATACAAGTGTTATCCCAAAGGAGCCTGGATTTATTGATCTCTAAAGATTATCCAAGGAAATTGTGCAGCAAATCCTAGCAGACTAGAAAAAAGTACACTAAAACCTAGCAAAACATGAACTAGTAGTTGGTTTCATATATTTGGAACTTTATATTTTTTATAACCTGAACAATCACATAAACTGCATAAGTACATAAGTCCATAGACTAACAATGCATACTTCCAAATATCTTTGAAAATTCAACAAATAAATTATATTGGACCTGGAATATTATTATAAACAGAACTGTTATCCTGACTTAATATTCATCCATAAAACTTATGAATATTTTAAAAATGTTTTAATAAAATATTCATAGTTTCCAAACTATATCAAATTAAATATATTCAAAACATTGACCATAGCAGAAGAAATCAGAACCATGTGGAAATGATATAAAACAGAGAGAGATGATAGATTTAATCAATAAATAGATACAGTCAGACACCTATACAGTGGGAATCATATGAGAATTGGATAATTATCTAGCTACTTCTTAAATCCCATTTCCACTATTTGTGTACAAATATGTGTGTATATTCTGGAATATCATATGCAAACATCTTTTATTTCTTCTCTACCATTGGAGTTCTTCCACAAGTATTTTCAGGAAGATTGCAGAAGTTGAGCGTACATTTTAGTACTTTTATTCCTTAACAAAATTATCTTATCCACCATTGCAATATTACACAAAACATAAATTATTAGAGAATAACAGCAAGATCAATATTCATCCCACAATTCTTTCTATCTGAACACTATCAAAAGATAGGAACAAATGATGAAATATATGGTGATGGCAATGGCAATTACCTTAAGTTTTTTTTTTTTCTTAAAGCCTTTATATCCTGCCTTAAAAACAATACTGTTTATTGGTTGCAAGGCACAAGAGCAGAAAGGGCTAGGCAATGGGGTTGAGTGACTTGTCTAGGGTAACACAGCTAGGAAGTGTATGAGGTCAGATTTGAACCTAGGACCTCCCATATCTAGGTCTATCTCTCAATTCAATGAGCCACCCAGCTGCCCCCTTATTACCTTTATATAGAGCTTAACACTTTGCTCAATGGTTGATAATGCATTAGCTTCTTTAATCTTGACTACAACCCTATAGGTAGATACTAATGATTTTATTACTTCAATCTGAATATAGGGGGAGAAGAGGAGCTTCAATAAGAGTAGGAGCTTAAGGAAGGTGACAGCAGATTTGTTATTTAAGAAGCAAATTATACTCTTATAGATCTCAGAGGTTAATGTTCTCTGGATGATGAGTTGAGTTTGCTCACTTCACGTAGGTGCATAGTAGATGTGTGGTAAAGAAGAAGGTTGGATTAATAAATCTTTACTGACTCATGATAAAGAGAAAGGAAGCCAATATGGCTCATACAGGATCACATAGTCAGAAAAGTGTAAGGCACAGTATTTGAACGCAGGTCTTCCTGACTCCAGCTTCAGTACTACCTATGTAAAAGGAAATATTTTATATGAATATATCATAAATAATTTACAAATATTTATAGCCCAAATTATACAAAGTGCAAATGTATAAATTAGCATATAATATGTTTACTAGCAAATCTATTCAGTCACATTTCTATCCACTTCAAACTGAATGCATGCTGAACTGAAGAAATAAGAAACTTTACATGTGAGAATAGTACTTCATAATATTTTATGAAGGTCTTTATTCTCCTACAATAGATGTCTCCTGCCAATTGTCTTTGGAAAGGGTAGAGAATCTGTTTAATCTGTGTGTGTGTGTGTGTGTGTGTGTGTGTGTGTGTGTGTGTGTGTGTGTGTGAATCTGTGTTTTCTCCCTGTTTGTTTCTTTTTTCCTCTTCTTTTGCTTACTTTTCATTTCCCCTGTAGACTATTAAACCTAAAGCAAGATATCATCTTCCTTTCTCTTTATCTTATGAGTCAATAAACATTTATTAATCCAACCTTCATCTTTACCACACATCTACTATGTACCTACATGAGCAAACTCAACTCATCATCCAGAGAAAATTAACCTCTGAGATCTATAAGAGTATAATTCTCTTCTTAAATAACAAATCTGCTGTTACCTTCCTTAAGCTCCTACTTTTATTGAACCTCCTCTTCTCCCCCTATATTCAGATTACTAATCTTATTCTTGTTAATGTGAATTTCCTTTACCATTGGAAACTGTAGCTTGCTATTTATCTGGCATGTGGGATGAGCAAAGAACATTTTTCTAATTTCAAAATATAATTTTAGTTAAGCAGCTTCAGAATAACATATGTGTGTGTGTATATATATATATAAATTAGATACAGACTATATGTTGTGTGTATATCTATGTATATAGTAAATATATGTGCCTATATTCATCCCCATAAAATGATTAAGAAAATTAGAAGAATTTATTAGAGGAATAGAGCATTCAGAAGAAAGGTTTTGGGGTATGTATTTTTTTTATTTAAAAGTTGCATTCATGATATAGAATGGTTTTTTGAGATAGCTCTGTGCAATAAGAGAACCTGAAAGATGCAAAAAGATCTTGAGTTGTTTTTGTTTGTTTGTTTGTTTTTATCCAACCTGAATGCCTGTCAATGGCTCACAATGCATTCACCTTGTGGTGCAAGGACTAGCTACAGTGAGTATTCATTTCTCAGCCTCTCACAAATAAGCATTCAATATTGAAAGGACAGAAGATAAAAATAGCTTAGCTATCTTATTCTTTTAAAAGAGTAACTTATAATAAAAAAAACTTTTTTGGCAGAGAAATAGTCAATGAAGGGCCCCAGAATCATTATAAATTATTCAGATGGTGAACTAGCAGTAAGGAGACTATAGTATGTGACTAAGAATACCATTGATTGTCCACCAAATAATAGTCCCCAAAAGTTAGTTTATTATTTTGATGTCAACATGTAAACAGTTTATTTGAAGTTGAAACTGAACTATTAGAAAATTTATTTTCTGAGTGTTTTAAACATTTGGACATTAGAGCAAACCATTTTCTTTGCTCTGAGGCCAGCTCTCCCACTACATCAGACTGTGTGGACCTGAAAAAAATCACATAAATTCTCTGTATCCTCAGCAACACTGCAAGATTATAAATTGCAAAGAAGTTACCAGCATACATGGTAGAAGGAATTTCTTCAATTGAAGTTTTCCCTACATCAAACAAATCAGTCCAATCATAAACCATAAAAGCTTGTTACAGTGAAGTTGTTTAAAAAGTCCAGTGGGAGTTCTGCATCATCTTCATATATTTATCTATCATCATTTTAACTAACTAATGCATAAAACTGCAGGAATTGGTGATAGTTCTGTGAAGGAAAATTAGAAAACCAACTATTAGTTCAGCATCATAATCAAAATACTTCTTCTGACCTTTTAACATTTTCTACTACATACCATTACTTAAGAAAGTGTAGGTATGTTTATCCTCTGTAACTAGATTTCATTTCTAGAGTTGGAAGGATAAAAGAAAACAAAATAGAAACTTAAACCTTGCCAACAACTTGAGTTTTAATTAGTTTCTCTTCAAGCTATCATTCACTAGTAACATGTAATATAGGAAAAATAATAGCACAACTATTTTGAACATGAGAATGCTATACAAAAACAGGCCAATTTCATTTTTTAAAAAGCTTAAGTCTAAGTCAACTAAAATGTAGAAACATTTTGTTAGATAATAAAAATGTGTAGTATGCTTTAGATTAGACAGTGAATGAAAATGAGATATTAGCTTCCGTGAGCTTTAGGAATGAACAGACTGGATTGTTCAGAGAAGCCAACACAAATTCACTTCATACTGAAGGAAAGGTTTCAATTTTGCCATTTTCTAAACACAGAAAAATGTATCCCTCCAATTCAGAATATTGAATGTCTTATGGAAAGTGAAAGGTCATTTGTAACTGTCCAAAGGATTGATGGAGTTGAGATACCTCCTTGACCTTCACCCTGCACTCATAAAGAATAGTTTCAGATGACGGAGCATCAGGCAAGTTTGCAGAAAATGTCTTTTCGTCTTTCATATTGCCTAGCAATCTTGTTACCTGATATTTTTTTTCATAATTGTATGTCAAGATTTAATTACCTCACGTCTTCCCTCATTAAAAGTAAACTGTCATCTAATGCTGCTGAGCAAGGTTGGTGATTTGCACTAATTCAAGCAGCTCTGTCGGCTTTGGCCCCATTGTTTTCCATCTCAGTTTCTAGAATAATTGCTTTCGAGGCCTGCACAAACCATGTCAAGGTCAACCTTTACAAATACTAAGTTGCTTTTTCCTCCAATTACTTATTGTCTGTTAAGGAGGCTATATGTGTATAGATGTATATGTATAAATAGATGTATATGTATATGGTGTGCATAGACACATATAAAGACGCATCCACATATACATACATGCATCTATACACATATTTATATGTATATATCCATATATGGTTCCTAAGTGTATATATACACACATCTCTGTGTATACATAAGCACACATCTATGATTAAGATGAAGAAATCAAAGAAAATTTCCATCAAGCTACATATATATAATAATCAATTCTTAATAAATTTAGAGCAAAGGAAAAAAATATGAATTCAGCATCTTGTATCAAATATGTTATTCCTATATCACAGAGGACCTAGTAGGATTTTATCACTTCTAATTTTAGAATCTACATGAAGGAAAATTGAAGTAATATTTTATTTCCAATTTTTTCTATAAAATGATGCATCTTATTTGTTCCCCTTCCCACTCCACATCATAATGGTCTAAACCTGGATTCAAGCTTGAAGCATTTGCATAAGATTCTCCACCAATAAAGAGAATCTTGTGCAAATACCCACCCCAGGATTGAATATGCAAATTGTCCTATATACTAAGTACCATGAACACCACTCTGTAGCCACATGAAGTAGCAGCCATATGCAAAAAGCAGCTCTTTACTAGTCATGTCCATGGAAAAAACCATTAGGCAATATGTTTACAGTAATCTATATCTATTCAGAAACATTGAAGAACATTTGATAGCAGTAAATCATAGGGATTTAAGTGGACTCAATTCCACTGAATAAACAGGCAGTATTTGAAAAAATCAGAAAGATATTTAATGTCGACTTGCCAGAACAGGAACACAAGGGAATTTCTGGTTTGGAAAACACCTGCCAATTTATCAAAAGCTATAAATTGATAGCATGCTTCTTAAGTATGACCTTAAAGATAGGGTTGCAGAAGCATTTCTTCAGACAGAATGAAATTTGATGACAATGTTAATTAACATTTATCTTTATGGCTTGTAAAAAGCTTTAAAAATATCACATTTTATTCTCATAATAGCATGTGTATTATTATAGATGAGGAAACTGAGGTACACTAGAGGTCAAATAATTTCCCCAGAATCATACAGCTAGAGAGAAATTGTGGACATTTTTAAACTGGGAGACTTCTTGATTCCAATAAAATCCTCTCCTCATTAAGCCTGATCTCAATGTTGTATAATTATAATGACTGAGCTTTTTGTTGCACCAAAAAGGAGAAAATTACCCAAATCCTTCCGAGGTCCTTGTCAAAGGAATCTTCAAAGGAAAATATAGGTTGTAATATTACATATAAAATTCACTCAAATGGTATGTTGACTTTTTTTCCTAACACAATTTTTTGGCCTCTTTTTATCTTTTGTTACAACATATGGCTGAATGATGAGCGGACTAAGGCAAAGAGATACATTCAGACTGAACAACAAGCATTACTGGTTTAGCACCATAAAAATAGCTTGCATGGTATAATTAATTAATTTCTGTATTGTACACATAATACGTAATGACATAATAATTAAAAACATTAATCCTAGAAGTCAGAAATGAATTTACTATGACAATTGACACAAGATAAATCTTCTCATGATCTTATAAAAGACACTAATCTCTGTACTTCCTATATTACAGGACTATTTGTGAGGAAAGTACTTTATAACCCTGAACACCCTATAGAAATGTAGGTCACTATTAGGATAATGCTTTTATATTTTTTTCATTTTCATTAATTTTTATTTTATTTTACATTTTTATGTCTTATATTATTTTTATAAAATTTTCCTATTTCAAAGGTTAGCTAAAGCAGATGTTCTCTTAAAGAACTACCCTTAGTTTTAGAATGCCTTTTGGGCACTTCTGGCTGAATATGATCAAGCCTGAGAGTAGTGTTGTGTTATGAAAAGGCCAATAGGCCTCACTTTCATCAAGTGTTAAATAAAGAGATTGGATTGTAATCTCTAATTGTTTTTTCTCTTTAAGAATTTAGGACCCTACTAATCCACAATCAAGTGTGTGGTTTCCTCCCAGAGAGTCTACTCCCAGTTCCTGGTCCCCACCATCACTGTCAGACCCAGCAGCCTGAGGCCTGACCTGAGCACAAAGGCCTCAACTTTCTAAGTTTCTTTTCTTTCTGCTGGTTTGTACCTTTACTAGGGAAAGGGAGTGAGGTGCACTTGTGTGTATGTGTGTGTGTGTGTGTGTGTGTGTGTGTGTGTGTGTGTGTGTGTGAGCAAAGTACCTATGTTTCAAAAGAACCTTTTTCTAGTATCTAAATAGATACAGGGAATAGAGTCAGGGAATGGCTCTAGTTCAAGGGCAGAGTACAAAGTGCTTTAGGCTTCATGCAGCCTAAATCAATGGGTCCTGGTAAAAAAAGTCTACAAAAGGTTTAAAATTTACCATAGATAGTGTGAAAGTGAGTAATATTTTTGTAATTAATGAAGAATTCGCTGTCTCTATCACATACATAAAAAAGAAAGCCTGGGTGTGTATCTGGTCTGTACTGAACAGAAAAATAAATTGAGGTGGCAAACAAACAGGTACAAAAGAAGAAAGTGAGTGCTCCAGGGTCAGAGGGAGAGAGGCCAGGGAGCCATGAAGCTGCTGTGCCATTTTCAGATCTTAAATATAGAAATGTTTGGGGGTGGGAAGGTCACAGACAGACCAGGAAGGGGAAAAAAGGATGGAGAGGAAGGATAAGAAGAAAAGGAGTTAGGGAGGGCATTAGAAGGGAGGGATTAAACTGTTTTCAAAATAGTTATATTGGCCTCTGGCCCTCCACACACTACATGCTTATGCCCCCCTTTGCAGATGCTTCTACCAAGTGTAAATTCATAGAAGTTCCACTGAAATATGTTACAGCACTTTGTAACAACAGTTTCTCAGATCCTGAAGAGACTGGCAATTTATTCCCTTGGGTTATGCGACAAGTTTAACTAATTCACTCTCAGTTGATCATTTGAAGGTGCCTGCATTGTCTTTAAATTTGCAATGATTTGTAGTTACTATTTTGCTATTTGTATGTTTTATGTTATGTTGGCTGTGTAAAGTTATATATACATATATGGAATGTTGGCATATGCATATCAATATGGATATACACACATAATCCATTTAAAAAAACTTTATCTGAGTAGAAATTAGATGTTTATGTAGTAAACAGAATTTTTAAAAATTAAATTGCTCTTCCAAAGCGATAGAAATTTTATAACATTAAATTAATAAAGAGGAAGGAAATCCTTCAATACCAGTTTTACACTCATGCCTTGAAAAGGTTATAATTCTTATTTATTCTTTTATTTAATCTTTTTAATTCTTTTTTAAATTTTATTCCCATTTAACTTGTTGGAATTGACTTGAAGAGTGAGATAAAAAGAGGAGAATTTTTTAAATTTTTTGGGCAATAACAAAAAAAAATTACAAGTAAAAGAATAGCCTGGAAAAAAAATGAGGACTTAGCAAAATGGAGGGCACATCTAGAAAGGACAATTTATTGTCTGACTTGGTTGATGGCTCACTCTTAGGATTTCCAGCATCTGGTATAAGTAAGGTACACTGATTTGGGTTTATTTCTTTTTTTTAATGCTGTGTTTTAACTTGTAAAATTATCTCCACTGGTTCTAAAGTTACCACAACTCCCACTTTGTTTAGAATATGCAATCCCTGAGATAAACAAACCTGAAGCACAGGATGATGGAGTGTGTTCTTTTTCCCTGATGAAGGTGGATGTTAGGTGCCTACCTCATACCTCTCCCCTCTCAACCCTCATTTCATCTTGTAGGACTTCTCATATTCATGGCCAAACACTTTAATTTAAAGAACATCTGAAAATTTTGCCAGTGGCAATGAAATCACAGCTAATAAGTTTCAGAGACAGCAATAAAACCCTTGAGACAACTATATGCTATCTGTCAAGCATGTGATTTTAAGGTCTAATAATAGTTAATGTGTTTATACAGTTTATCAAAGCACATCCCTTTTGTCAGAGGAAATATTTTAAATTGTTTTTGAAGGCATTACCTTTTAAAGGAATAATTCTTGTTAATTAGTTAGAACTGGTCCTGTTACTTATTCAAATTATTTCATTAAATGAACTGCATATTGATTTAATTTAAATCAGCATGATCAATTTTTAACAACCAAAGGATTTGATTAATTATAAAAAGAGTATATTTATCTTGGAATAGGGATTTTTGGAACAGATTAATACAAGTCAGTATAGGCCTCCTTGCTTAAAATATAATAAGGAATTTTAGTAGTTGCAAAATCATTGGTCATTAATGAAGTTGTATTTTGTTTTTGTTTTTTAACTCTGGAAATGTTTTTATTTTTTTTGAAACTTAACCAGACTCCCTAACCCTACTTCAGCAATGGAAAAAGGTTATTCTAAATGGCATCCCTTTGTGACTTAGAATGGCAGGATAGAATGTCTCTTTCCTATACATAAACCCTCTGAAGTCCCACTGTATTCATGCAGTGCCCCAGATACCCTAAAACTTGTATGACCTAGATGATAGGAAGGAATCAACCAAAAAGTATAACACAATTATATAGAATTCTAGCTATCTCTGGCTCTATCACATCCTATGCATATCTAGAAAATTCAGAGAAAATATGTTTTTGCCCTTACCTCCCTTCAGAAAGGACATATCATTATGCCCTTTAATATACTTCAGCATTAGAAAAATAGAGAGGGGCCAATCCTTTCAACTCCATTTCCCCCCAATGACAAATAATCAGATATTAATTTTTATATTTCTTGATTATAACATCCTTTGATCACATGCAGGTTCCTAGAGAATGTCTTATTCATCCATTCAACCATTATTTGAGAGTTTTATGAGAAGAAAGGAAGTGGCATCAACAAGGATTGAAAGCTATTTCTAGTAGTTTGACTAAGAATGAATGAGAAGAAAGAAAGTATGAGAAGGGTTTTATTATTCTGTTCTATTTAATTATTTATTAATATTTTAGGGTAGGGGTTACCTGGACATGTTTTAAAACAGGAACAAGAGTTAGAGAACATTACAAAATATAAAATGAATAATTTTCTTATGTTGAATTAAAAAGGGGTTATACAAATAAAACTAATGTAACCAAGGATTGAAGAGAAATAGCAAACTGTGGGTGAAATTATTTATAGCAAATTTCTCTGATAAAGGTCTCATTTATCAAATATATAGAGATCTGAATCAAATTTATAAGAATATAAGTCATTTTCCAACTGACAAATGGTCAAAGGATGTAAATAAGCAGTTTTCAAATTAAGAAATTAAAACTATCAATATATGAAAAAAATGTTCTAAATCACTCTTGATTAGAGAAATTCAAATTAATATAACTCTGAGGTACCTCTTCATACCTATCAGACTGGTAAATATGACAATAAAGGAATGTGATAAATGATGTAAAGAATGTGGCAAAAATACATTGTTGGTAGAGTTGTGAACTGATATAACCATTGTTAAGGGCAATTTGGAACTATACCCAAAGGGTTATGAAACTGTGCATACCATTTGATCCCATAATGCTACTACTATGTCTATGTCCCAAAGAGATTAAACAAAATTGGAAAGGACCTCCTTTATAGCAGCTTCTTTTATGGTGGCAAAGAATTGAAAACTGAGGGGAATGTCTATCAATAGAGGAATGACTGGACAAATTATGTTACATGATGGTGATTCAATACTATTTTGCTGTAAGAAATGATAAGCAGAATTATTTCTGAAAAAATCTACATGGATTGATGCAGAGTGAAATAAGCAGAACCAGGAGAATATTTTATACTGGAACTGCAATATTGTATGATGATCAACTTTGTAAGGACTACTCTCCTCTATGCAATTATCCAGAACAACTTTGAAGCACTTACATTAAAGAATGCTATCCCTCTCCAGAGAAAGAACTGTTGGAGCAGAAATTCTGATCAAGGCATGCAATTATTCACTTTATTTGTTCATTTGTGTTTTATTTTAAGGTTTTTATTTTATATGAATATTCTCTTATGACAATGACCAGTATGAAAGTATGGTTTGCTTTATTAATACATCTATGACCATGATAAAATTGATTACCATTTCTGAGAGGGAGAGGGGGAGTGATGTTTAAGGGATTTTCTTAATTTCTCCCTCTGTCTCTTTAAGAGGTGGGAGAGGGTGATTTCAAGGTGGAGCAGAGCTGACCAGAATCAGTGAGCCAGAGCTGAAGATTCTGTTACCAAGGAGATGGTGGGAGAGATAAGGAAGGAATCAGCTGGCAGTTGGGGTCTTTTGCCTTTGGATCTTGAGAGAGGAGGAGGTCTGTCTCTGATTCTGCTACTAGTAGTTGAACACTGAGAGTTGAAGGATAAAAACCTTATTTAAGGAGATTATGGATGGTGGCTGTTGATTTATTACTGTGAGATAGGTAGTTAGTAAATAAATTTTAGATAGAGTAGGTTAGATAGTCCTGGTCTGACCAGGCAAGAAGAACTTGTCCTCAGAAGACAGAGGTAGGGCTTTAGAAATTTTAGTTAGCATTAGGAATTTAGGTATAGTCATAGAGCATTAGAATAATAACCTCTCTTTCCTCCTTTCTCTTTTCTATCTGTACTTCTCAAATTAAACTGAGTGTTTTATCAAACTGCTCTCCTCACTTTTGTCAAACTCCTACCAACTGGTTTTGAAATAGTCTTTGACCACCCTGCGACAATTTTACATAAATTGCCTCCTTAATTATCTAACATCCCTTTCTCTGGTCAAACCTAGTTCTATATATCTTCCTCCCAATACTACAAGTCTTTCCATGAATGGAGAAGAGTAGCTTCAGATGTTTTAACCCAAGCTTTAGGACCTGTTCAATGTCCAATTGCATATTATTTAGCTCAACTAGACCCGATAGTTTCCGGAGCACCATAATGTCTTAGAGGCACAGCTCCAATAGCTTTACTAGTAAAAATTCTGTGGATTTATTATTGAGATGCCCACTAACAATAATGTTTCCTCATGAAGTTGAAACATTGTTCCTAAGGCATAGAACACACACATTTTCTGACCAAAGACTTACAAGACTTACAAGATATGAAATAACTTTATTAGGCAGTGAGAGTGACAATTTGGATCTTTTCATTCTGAGCAAAGATATGTAGAAAAAGTGTTGTTACATGTAATTCAGAAAATAGAATATCTTTTAAAAAACATTTGAGAAGCTAATAGGATGAGTGATTTTAAGAATTAGAGAGAGGGAGGTAAGGGAGGCTAACATTTAATAGAGAAGAGAGGATGGGATGGAATCAAAAGTATATGGAAAAGTCTTGGCTTTGGTGAGAAGAACAAACTCATTGTTAGAGGTTAAAGAAATAGAAGAGAGGGTGGATGATGATATCTAGAAATTCTGAAATGAAGAAAAGGGGGGAAATGAGATAAAATTTTATTGCTTCCTTTTTCTCAGTGAAATACTCAACTTGAGAAGCATGCCAATAGGAAATAATATGAGAAGCTTGAGATATAAAAGATGATTTAGAAATTTAGGTCTATAGGGATAACATCAGGGAGAGATTAAAAGATGGTAATGCTTTAGTGAGGGCCCATTTGATAGTGTATAGAATAAATTTGTAGTGGACACAGACCACATGAGTAGTATGGGAAGAAGAAAAGGATGATGGAAACAATTTAGAAAGGTAGAGGAGCAAATTTAGTAAGACATGAATAGTGATAGGCAAAGAGTGTGAAGAACCAGTATAGGTAGAATTGATTAATGCTAGGGTAGAGATTGGAAAGAAAAAAAAGAAATGTCAAATGGAAGAAAATGTAATATCCTCAGAAATACAAATAGGTACAATGATAGCATATTTTGATGAGGACCAAGAGTAGGTTTAGAATGGGAGCAAAATATGAAGAGATATAATTATATTTGCATAAGACCTGATAAAAGAAAGGCAATGTTTTAATTAATTAATTAGGATGGCTAAAAACAATGATGAGATCCAGAGTATGACCATTCATATTTGTGGCTCATTAAATTTAAGGAAATTGATGAATTGGGAAATTAGGATATTTGAGGAAATATCATCATTAATGATGAAATCCCCCAAATTAATGCCAAAAATTCAGAGTTAGAAGACAAGAGATAAGAACCTTAAGAAAGGAGAGAGACCATAAACAAAGTCCCTATAATAAATATAGGGTAAAAAATTTTAATAGAAAAAAAAATCATAGGAAGAAAGGAGGCTGAGAGATAGCATAAGAGACTAAAGTTGGCAGTGGATAACATGGATAGTTCCTATTCCCATCTGGGACTAATATATTGAGACTTGTGGGTAAAAGTACAGTCAGGGCTAAAAGGATGACCAGAAGTACAGAATAATATTTTAGAGGCCAAATCTATGTGAGTTAAGGGAAGAGAAGGCATGTGGGATACAAAGGTAATGAATGAAATGTCTGATCCTTACCTGATGGGAAAAACAAAGAGCACAATGAAAAAGGTGGATATAGTTGAAATGAAACATTAGTAGGGTGGGGTTGGGAAAGATGAGGAAGAGAGAATGGTGAGTCATAAAATAGTTTACTCCTAGGTAAACAGTAATTATGTAGTACTGTACATGCATAGGCAGAGAAAGAGAAGGTAGAAGTTTGCTGGGCTAGTTATGTGGTTAGTAGTGAATGATTAATTATATTTATTGCTTGTGATCTGAATGAGGTGCTGTTGTGGGACAAAGATTAGGGTTACTGGTCCTGACTATGTGCCTACTCCTCCACAGTCAGAATTAATAGTGTAGGCTATCTTAGAATTGCCCATAAGAAGAGGGAAGTATTCAAGTTAGAAGATGGACAAATTATGTGTGTGTGTGTGTGTGTGTATGTGTGTGTATTTGCTTGTATAGGAGGATCTTGATAATTCCAGCATTGTCTCTTCTGTGCTGCATGTGGTGGGAGAGAGGGAAAGTTACAAGAAGAGGATAGAGGCGCACTGGTGATCTTTCTATTACATGTTTCAGGAGTTAGATATAGCTTTGTGCAATCCTGACAATGATGCCACCCAATAAATAGAAAACTAAGTCTGTAGTCAGGAATACCTCAGTTTAAATAGAGTCTTGGGATCAAGATGGTGGTGTAAAGGCAGTGAAAGTTCAGACTTCTGAAAACCCTTCCTCACCAATTAAAAACAAAATGCTCCTGGGGACTGAAAACCAAATCTAACAATAGGACAGAGGTAAGAAACCCTCCTGCTGGACTCAACTTAAAAGGTACACCCCCCAAAAGCCTGAACCCTCAAGTTAAGTGGAAGGAAGAAGGAAGTTCCCAGGACCCCTCCCCCACCTACAGTATTGAGGCTCCAGCAGTGGCTGGAATTTCTGGGCAGGCAAGGGCGCTAGTCTGAGTACCTTGTGGGAAAAGCTGTGACAAGTTCAGGACTTTGAACACAGGAAGAAGAAAGGAAGCCATAGGAGAACTTCAAAGAAGTCAGCCCAATCTCAGCTGAGAAACTCCATATTGCCCCACTCCTTTCTGAGATTTTGGCCTCTGAGCACACCCAGATCTACAAGCTCAACTCAGCTGGACTTAATTTTATCAAGCCTTCAGAGTGCAGGGAAGCTCAAGCTCCAACACCCCTCACCCACAGACTGCTCTGAGAGACCTTGCTAAGCTCTAAGGGTAAAGGTTGACAGAAAAAACCCAAACCCACTGATTCAGCAAATAATGAGAAGAGCAAGAGTACAGGCAACTAGAGGGGGGGAAATGGGGGGGGGGCAAAAATGAGCAAACAACAGAAAAAGAAAAAAGAAAATACAACTGACATCTTCTATCCAGACAATGAACAAAGATCAAATGTAACAAAGAAGGATGAAGGAACACCAAGCAAAAACACAGAAACTCCAGCGAATTGAACACAGACTTTGGAAGCAATCAAAATACAATTCAAAACACAGTTAAGAGAGGCTGAAGACAACTGGAAAAAGAACTTAAAAAGCAAGATAAGTCATGTGGAAACAGAGGCACTTGAACTAAAACAAGAAAATAGTGTCTTGAAAGCCAAAATTAATCACTTTGAAAATGAGGCAAAAGAGATGAAAGATGAGGCAAAGAAGATGAAAGATTACCACCAAAGAAAATCAGACCAGAAGGATGACCAAAAAGCCAGGAATGAAATTCAGTCTTTAAAAATCAGAATACAACAATTAGAAGCGAGCAACTTCACAAGGTAGCAAGAAACTATAAAACAAAATCAAAAGAATGAAAAAATTGAGGAAAATGTGAAACACCTCATACACAAAACTGAAGATTTAGAAAACTGTTCCAGGAGAGACACCATAAGAATAATTTGTCTACCAGAAGACCATGACAAAAGAAAAAGCCTGGACAACATCCTACAGGAAATTATGCAAGAAAACTGCCCCAACATTCTAGAACAAGAGGGAAAAGTAGAGATTGAAAGAATCCACAGATCACTTCCTGTACTTAATACCCATTTGACGATGCCCAGGAATATTATAATCAAATTCAAGAACTACCAGACCAAGGAAAAAATATTACAAGCTACTGAGAAGTCATTCAGATACCATGGAAAAACAGGGAGGATAACATAGGATCTGGCTGCATCTACACTGAAGGACCTAATGGCATGGAATATGATATTCCAGAAAGCAGGGGAATTAGGTCTACAACCAAGAATCATCTATACAGCAAAACTGAATATATTCTTACAGGGGAAACTATGGTCATTTAATAAAAGAAAAGAATTTCAAACATTCATAAAGAAAAAAACAGACCTGAACATAAAATTTGATTCCCAAACATAGAACTCAAAAAATCATCAAAAGATAACTAAGAAAGGGGAAAAAAAACAAAACAAGAACAACAAAACTTTTTTAAGGGAATCAATAAGTTAAAATAATATGTATTCTTATAAGAAAAGAGGATATTGGTAACACTTAAAAATTGTTATCACATGGGTAGCTAGAAGAATAATATATTTAGAGGGAACAGTGACAAACTGTATAGAATGAAATGTCAAGATATAAATATATATGTAGATATATGTATACATAGATATATATGTAAATATAGACATATATATATATATACAGCTAGAGTTTTTTAAAGAGGTTACTATTGAGAGAAATGGGAAAAGAAACAAAATGGGGCAAATTTATATGTCACATGGTGGGAGGGGTGAGAACATCAATACACTAGAAGGGTAAAGAGGTTGGAGATAGGAAATACTCAAGTCTTATGTGTATTGAAATTGACTTGAAGAGGGAAGTACAATCAAATGCATTGGGGCAGAGAATTGATTTGTGACCTGTAGGGAAGTAGAAGGAAAACAAATAGATGGTTGGGGAGGGAAGCAATAAAAGGGACAGAGAGGGTGAAGGGGTAGTTTTAAAATAATGTAATGAAAATAAGAAGGGAATAAGAAGGGAGGGGTAGAAAGGGAAGTAAAATAAGGGTGGGAATTAGGAGAACTGATTAAAAAGAAAACATTGGTATAGAAGGAAATAATGAAAGAAGAAAAGGCAGGAACAGGAGAGGAAATCAAAGTGCTGGGAAATACACAGCTGATAATCATCTCTGAATGTGAATGGAATGAACTCACCCATAAAAAAACAATCAATTACCAGAGTGGATTAGAAACAAAAACCCTACCATATGTTGTCTACAAGAAACACACATGAGGAAGGTAGACATGCATAGGATAAAAGCAAGAGGATGGATCCAAATCTGTTGGGCATCAACAGAGAAAAAGGTGGGAGTCACAATCATGACATCTGACAAAGTCAAGTAAAAATAAATCTAGTCAAAATAGAAAGGGAAGGTAATTACATCCTGATAAAAGGCAGTATAGACAATGAGGAAATATCAGTGCTCAACATGTAAGCCCCAAATTGCATAACATCTAAATTTCTAAAGGAGAAACTAGTGGAGCTCAAGGATGAAATAGTTAGAAAAACTATACTAATGGGAGACCTGAACCTTCCCCTATCAGATCTATATAAATCAAACCAAAAACTAAGTGAGAAAGAGGTAAAAGAAGTGAATGAAATCTTACAAAAATTAGAGTTATTAGATATGTGGAAAAAATAAATAGAGACAAAAAAAAAGGAATACACCTTCTTTTCAGCTACATTCACAAAGATTGACCATGTACCAGGGCATAAAAACATTGCAAACAAGTACAAAAGAGCAGAAATAATGAATGCAACCTTCTCAGATGACAATGCAATGAAAATAATAATTAGTAAGGGTACATGGAGAGGCAAATCAAAAATTAATTGGACATTAAACAATACAATTCTTCAAAATCAGTTAAAGAAAAAATCATAGAAACAATAATTTCATTGAAGAAAATGACAATGATGAGACATTCTTTCAAAATTTAGGGATGCAGTCAAAGCAGTATACAGGGGGAAATTTATATCCTAAGGGAGGGCAGAGGTCAATGAATTATTCATGCAAATTAAAAAAACTAGGAAGTGAATGAATTAAAAATCCTTAGATGAAGACTAAAGTAGAGATCCCAAAAATTAAAGGGGAAATTAACAGAATTGAAAATCAAAGAAGTATTAATTTAATAAATAAGACTAAATGCTGGTACTTTGAAAAAACAAACAAAATAGACAGAATGCTAGTCAGTCTAATTTAAAAAATGAAAAAAAAATAAATTGACAGTATGCAAGATGAAAAGGAAGACCTCACCTCGAATGAAGATAAAATTAAGGCAATCATTAAAAACTACTATCCCCAATTATATGGCAAACAATATGGCAATCTAGGTGATATGGATGAATGCTTACAAACTATAAATTGCCCAGATTAACATAGGAATAAATAGAAAACCTAAACAACCCCATATCAGAAAAAGAAATTGAACAAATCATCAAAGAATTCCCTAAGAAAAAATCCCCAAGACCAGATGGATTCACAAATGAATTCTATCAAACATTAAATGAACAAATAATTCCAATGTTATGCAAACTATTTGACAGAATAAGCAAAGGAGTTTTACCAAATTCCTTTTATGATGCAAATATGGTACTGATTCCAAAGCCAAGTCAGTCAAAAGCAAAGAAAGAAAACTACAGACTAATTTCTCTAATGAATATAAATGTAAAAATCTTAAACAGAATACTAACACAAAGACTCCAGCAAGTGATCACAAAGTTTATTCATTATGACCAGATAGAATTTATATCCAGAATGCAAGGATGGTTCAATATTAGGAAAACCACCCACATAATTGACCATATTAATAAGCAAACTGACAAAAATCACATGATTATTTCAATGGATGAGGAAAAATCCTTTGACAAAATATAACACTCATTCCTATATGAAAAACATTAACTGCTCATGGGTAGGATGAGCTAACATAATAAAAATAACAATTGTACCCAAAATTATTTACTTATTTAGTACCATATCCATCGAACTAACAAAAAAACTTTTTCACTGAATTAGAAAAAACCATTACAAAGTTCACATAGAAGAACAAACAATCAAGGATATCCAAGGAAATAATGGGAAAAAAGTGAAGGAAGGCAGCCTTGCAGTCCCACATCACAAACTACACCATAAAGCAGTGGTCATCAAAATAATACGGTACTGGTTAAGAGACAGAAAGGAGGATCAGTGGAATAGACTTGGGGTAATTGACCTCAGTAAGACTGTCTATGATAAGCCCAAAGATCCAGCTTTTGGGACCAAAATCCACTATTTGATAAAAAAAAAAAATACTGCTGGGAAAATTGGAAGACAGTGTGGGAGAGATTAGGTTTGGATTAACATCTCATACCCTATACCAAGATAAACTCAGAATGGATGAATGACTTGAATATAAAGAAGGAAATTATAAGTAAATTAGGTGAACACAGAATAATATATTTCTCAGATCTTTGGGAAAGGAAAGACTTTAAAATCAAGCAAGAGCTAGAAAAAATCACAAAATGTAAAATAAATAATTTTATTACATAAAATTAAAAAGGTTTTATACAAACAAAACCAATGCAACCAAAAGTAGAAGGGAAGTAACAAATTGGGAAGTAATCTCCATTACAAAAACCTCTGACAAAGGTCTAATTACTCAAATTTATAAAGAACTAAATCAATTGTACAAAAAATCAAGCCATTCTCCAATTGATAAATGGGCAAGGGACATGAATAGGCGGTTTTCAGTTAAAGAAATCAAAATTATTAGTAAGAACATGAAAAAGTGTTCTAAATCTCTTATAATCAGAGAGATGCAAATCAAAACAATTCTGAGGTATCACCTCACAATAGCAGATTGGCTAACATGACAGCAAAGGAAAGTAATAAATGCTGGAGGAGAGGTGGCAAAGTCGGAACATTAATGGACTGCTGGTGAAGTTGTGAATTGATTCAACCATTCTCGAGGGTAGTTTGGAACTATGCCCAAAGGGCACTAAAAGACTGTCTTCCCTTTGATCCAGCCATAGCACTGCTAAGTTTATACACTAAAGAGATAATAAGGAAAAAGACTTGTACAAGAATATTCATAGCTGCTCTCTTTGTGGTGGCAAAAAATTGGAAAATGAGGGGATGCCCTTCAATTGGGGAATGACTGAACCAATTGTGGTATATGTTGGTGATTGAATACTATTTTGCTCAAAGGAATAATAAACTGAAAGAATCCCATGGGAACTGGAATGACCTCCAGGAATTGATGCAGACTGAAAGGAGCAAAACCAGGAGAACATTATACCCAGAAATGAATACACTGTGGTACAATTGAATGTAATGGACTTTTCCATTAGTGGAATAGTAATGATCCTGAACAACTCAGAGGGACTTACAAGAAAAAATACTATTCAAATTCAGAGGAAAAACTGTGGTAGCAGAAACACCAAGAAAAACAACTGCTTAATTACATGGGTCGAAGGAGAAGTGATTAGGGATATAGACTCTACAGGATCGTCCTAGGGCAAACATCAAAAACCTGGAAATAGGTTCTGATCAAGGACACATAAAACCCAGTGTAATTGCTAGTTGGCTATAGGAAGGGGTGGGGGAGTGGAGGGAGGGAAAGAAATATGATTCTTGAAACCAAGGATTAATGTTCTAAATTGACTAAATAAAATTTTCAAAAAAGCAAACAAACAAACAAAAAAAATAATTTGAGACATTGATACTTACTAACTAGGTGATGTTAGCTGTGTTAATATCAATTTCTTCAGCTTTAAAATGAAGATAATAATATTTGTAAAAAGTGCTTTGCATCTTGCTTTACACATGCTTATCCCTTCCCTACTGTCCATTGTGCTTATTTTCCCCCTGTGTCCCTTGTTTAGACCTTCTAATGTTCTATCTTTATGAGAACTTGTGAAAATATCCCAGAAAAGAGGCTGAAATATTATCCTATAACCAGAGTTCATACTGGGATAGTGTTATCACCTGCTATATTTCTCTAAGAAAAAGTTCTCCACCATTGCCCTCCTTCCCTGATATTTAAACCTGATATGAAAATGGGAAATGAACTAAATATGCAGTTTTTACAGTCCAAATTATCTGTACCATAGGGAAAGTAGAAATAATAATGAATAATCAAGCATTTACTAAGTGTCATACATCATATTAGGCAACCTCATCTCGAGTCCAACTTCCATATAGCCACCAAAGTTAGATTCTCGAGAATAAAGGTCTCATCATCCCCCTCACCTGCTCAACAAATTACAGTGACTCCCTATAAAATGCAAACTCCTTTTCCCTTTATAACCTTCCAAACCCGGTTCCCACCAAACTTCCCAGTGTCATTTATTTTTATCCACACTTTAATTCAGTCAAAATGCCTTTCTTGATGTCTCTTACATGCACTATTCCATCTAATTTCCATGTTTTTCATAGGATGTTTCTCATAACTGAAATGAGTTCTAACCTAGAATTCTGACTTTCTTTCAAATGTGTGCTCAAAGATCATATCTTTTATGAAGCCTTTCATTATTCCCTCAGGTATTAGCTCCCTTCTCTGCAAATTATCTTGTGTTTATTTTGCATATACTAATATGCATGCATTTCCTCCCAGAATAAGATGTAAGCTCTTAGAGGACAGGGACTATTTCATTTTGGAGTGTGTCCAGAATATGTAGAAGATAAAGACACTGGTCCCATTTTCTCTTCCTATCTACTCTGGTTATAGAAGTACAATGCAAATAAAGGGAAAATTTGAGGCTAAGATATGATAAGAACTGACTCTTAACTTTTCCCTATTACCTCCCATTCTTAATTTTCCTACCATCTGCACAAATTGAGAGGAACACTTGAAAGCTTTTGGTGATTGGCTGTATGATTGTTATTGGGAGATGAAAAATTAAAGGATGAATCGGATCTTTGGGGAGGATGACATAGGTATAGTGTATAGGTAACATTTCACAATATTGAGGTGTTTCAGATGATCATTTCATTGACCAATAAAAAAGCATTTCTAATGATCTACTATGTGGCAAGCACCATGCTAGTTACTTGGGATGAATTGATGAAGCAACCAATCACTGAGTTTAAGAAGCTTATATGTTGCCTGTATAATAAAATATTTTTTCACCAAAATGTCTTTCATTCACTAATTATAGCACCCAAAACAAAAGTCACAAAAAAGAATGAGAAGGCATTAATTAGGCATTGAATATGGTTCAGGTATTACATTAATCCCTAGAGACTAATTGGAGAAGTTTACTATTAGGGAAATTAGAGTTAGGAAGTCTGGAGTGTGGGAAAGATGAGTGGATTCCAAGTTCCAGGGGAAGAAGAACGATGATGAAATGCAGGTAAAATAATATAGAAATCATACGGAAGCAAAATACTTATCTGGGCTGTATAGAACTGTGCTGGTATTTAACAACCATCTCTCTCTCTCAAAAAATACTCACTACACAATTTTAAATTTAAATTGCATTATTAACATTTTCTCCATTAGTTTATTAGGTCTAGATAATTAGTGTAATAATACATCAAGTCCTAGTTTGTAGCATTTGATTTCCAGTGTAATACTGACCATGACTCATAATGAAAAAGGCTCTCCATCACCTTACAAAAAAATTGATGGAGTATGAATGCAGATTGAAGCATACTATTTTCACTTTATTTTCTTCATTAGCTCTTCTTTCACATGAAAAACAGGGAAATATTTATTTTATGATACCCCATGTATAATAACCTATAACATTTTACCTGCTGTCTCAGGAACGGAGAGGGAAAGAGAGAACAAGAATCATGATATTTCAGAAAATGATTATTAAAATTATATCTATATGTAATCTGGAAAAGAAAAATATAATTTTTAAAGATCTAATTATAAGGAAATATTTCTTTATATTAAGCCTGAATCAATCTCTCCATTTTTCCTAGTTCTGGGAATATTACTTCAGTATTTCAAAAAGCTATCATTTCATCACTGGAATATTCCCTCCACCAATGCATACAGGTAGCTACCACTTTCATCTATTAGGAGTTATTTTCATGAGAGGTTTTAAATAAAATGAAATGCCACTAGCCAATGGAAAATATGGGGGTATTTTGGTTTTGGTTTTTATTTTGTTCTGATTTTTAAAGGTTAGGATTCCCTATTTCACATTACCCAGGTTATAAGTGGAAGGACTAGTTATATATTTAATTACATTATGTCCAAAACAGGAGCTTTGACTAGCTCAGTTTCTGACCAGAACAATTCATATAGTATTCCTCCTCCCCACCACTCCTATGGACTCACCATATTGGTACTAGACATGGTTCAGACACCCAATAGGCTTGCCCTATTTCACTTCAGAATTCCTGTGCTCAATAGATTTTCAGACCTTATATCCTCTGATAACAGAGACCCACAGAGGTGGACCAACATTCTCAGTAACTAAATTCAATGAGTCTCACTAAATTTAATTGAGCTATTACTGAGTTTGACAAGTAGCTATTGTAATATTTATTGGGAAAGGAAATGGGGAGGATAGAAAAACGCGGGGATAATGGGAGGTGTGATATGGGGTAGTTGAAGGGGAGAGACTGGGAGAGAGGGTATATTGCTTGGTGAGGCAAAGGAGGGAGATACCCCCTGCTGAGAGGAAGCAGCAGGGATCCAATAATGACTGTTTTTCCTGGAATGACTGAACTGAAGTTCAGCTCCCTCTATGACCAGAAAGGATAGTCCACTTATCTGACTGCAAATTCAAATAATAAAAAGTTTAATAACCAGTTGGGATTGGAGTTCTTTCCTCAGTTTCAGAGTTGAGGCCAGGCCAGAGGGTTCTCCCACTCCTATCTACTCTATATAAGTCCAGTTTTGTCCTTTTTAGAATCTTAGCAGTAGACAGAAAGCAAACAAGAACAGATGTGACCTTCAGAAGCCTGTGTCTTCCAGCTGAACCAAGAAGTGTATGCCACTCCAGACTGGGCTGACCAAGCTCCTACCTCCTCCAACACCAGGAAGCAAGTTCAACCCGGCAGGAAGGAAGTGCTAGTCACAAGACCCAACTGCCACTCCCAGTTGGCCCTTCCCCCACCAACTGTCAGTCTTATTTCCTTTCCACACTATCTAATCCAATTGGGGGATTATGCTTGTTACCTTTGTAACTTAGTAGGATGTTTCAGACATTGTACACTTTTGGCCTAGTTTCAAAATAGTAGATCATGCACACTGCACATTGAGTCATCATTCTAAGACACTGATGAAGAATGAAATTTACATCTGAAAAACAGAATCCATGAAAACAAAAAGGACCAAGCCAAAATATACTATATTCTTCCCTACTTGGGGAGGTGCCAGAGTTTGATTACTGTTAATCAAAGCAGTATTGTTAATACTGTTAATTATAAAGAATAATTCTGTCTTGAAGCAAAACTATGAAATAATTAAAAGTTTATTTTTGGTACATTCCTTATGCTTCTAACAGAACCTCATCCCCCTTTTGGCATATGTTCTAGTCCCTGTATCAAATGAATAGCCCAAAGTAATCTTCCTCCTTAACTCTTATTGTGGTGACCTATATACTTTGAACTACATAGCTAAGACCCTATATTTGTGACATCTAACTTGTGATCCATTGTCTTAAGCTTTAACTCTTTCTGGATTAATGTAAACAAAAGTAAAAACTAATTTATATTAATGTCTTTTTTAAAACCCTTACCTTCTGTCTTAAAATCAGTACTATGTATTGGTTCTAAGGCAGAAGAGCAGTAAGGGCCAGGCAATGGGGGTTAAGTGATTTGTCCAGGGTCACACAGCTAGGAAGTTTCTGAGTCCAGATTTGAACCCAAGACCTCCCATCTGTAAAAATAAATTGGAGAGTTATAAAAATAAATCAGATGGAAAAACTGTTCAATGTAGGTTCAAAACTGTTCAGATACTTTTGATAGAAGTAATCAAAAGTATCTTCAGTGATGAAGTGAAGCTCAAATGTGAACTCCCCTTCAAGGATAGGTGCAAGGAGGCTAAAGAGACTCTTCTTATAAACATAAAATATTTCTTGAAATATATAAGGATAAATAAAGGATTTCTAATTCTAGGGAATTCTAAATCCATCCAAATAAACTCCCTGGTTCCACAAGAAGTGATTCTCCAGTGTTTCACAGGCTACACTATTCCTCCCTCATTTGACTAACCTAAATTTATAATATCTAATAAAACTACCACCATTACCCTTATAAATCTTAACTTCACCTTCAAATTATAAAATAGCAAAAGTTAGCTGGTTGAGTCTCAATAAGAATCAAGTTAGGTCTCTGAGCCTTAACAGACTCAGAGTCCAAACAAAAGACCATATTTTCCTTTGGTCTTCTCAGAGTTAAATAATCTATAAAAACCACATTAGATAGTCAATAGTGTTTTCCAAGTTGGGAAAAGAAAACACTGAGCTCCTTCAGATCTTTCCCTCAGATAGAGAGAGATGAAAAGATATTACCTCCTCCAGCCCTGAGAGTCTCTTGGTGTGTGTCTCTGCCAACTTCCAGAGACTAACTCCCAACTGCCAGAGAGAATAATTGACACAGAAAAATGGTTATAATTGTCAACATATGAAATCAACATGCTCTTTCAGCTCTGCTTTCAAACTCCAGTTCTTTTCTCAAGCCAGCACCTTACTTCTTATATCTAAACTAATAAAACAAAACGATACTTATTTTCTAATATTATCCTTCCACATCTCTAGGCCTGATTCTCAATCCACCGAGTCACCTAGCTGACCCCTAATTCATATTAATTTTAATAAATGATGATATGAGAAAAAGTAAAGGAAGGAAGGAAGAAAGGAAGGAGTAGGAGAAACTAACATTTATATAGTACTTTGTACAAAGCACTGTGCTAAATTCTTTAAAATTGTTATCTCATTGGTCCTCACAAAACTGGGAGGTAAGTACTTCTTATATGCTCAATAAATATTTAATCATTTAAACAATGCATCAGCTCCCAGAAAAATACATGCATGCATGCATGTATGTATGTGGATATAAACAGATCTAATCTTTGACCCAGCAAACCAGGTTCAGGATTTACACAGACAAGTTTCAGTATTAAGAACAACTGCCACCCCTAAACCTAAAATTTTTTCTTAGGATAATATTATCCTTTACACATAGTTTCCCATAGGAAATTTCAGGGATGTGCAGAATGATATGTAAAAAACAAATTTCCTCCCAAAAAGCCTGTGCACAAGTGTCACAACTAGCTTTCAAACTTAATCTATATTATAAAAACTTTCTTAAATGGAGGAATATCACATGAACTGGAATGACCTCCTGGATTCATATAGAGTGAAAGGAACAGAACCAGGAGAACATTGTACACAGAAATGATACATTATGACACAATCTAATATAATGGACTCTTCTACCAGTAGCAATGCAATGATCCAAGACAATCCAGAGGAATTTAGGAGATAGAATATTATCCATATCAGAGAAAAAACAGTGGAACCCTAAATGTATTAGAAAAATATATGATTAACCACAAAGTGTGATAGGGATAAGATTAGGGAAATAGGTTTTGAACAATTATACATGTATAACCCAGTGGAACTGCTTGTTGGCTTTGGAAGAGGGGAGGAGAAAGCAGGGACAGTGGGGAATCATGAATCCTGTAACCATGGAAAAATAGTCTAAATAAAAATTTTTACAAAATAAATATTTTCTTAAATGTAAATAATAAAAAAGAAATTAAATCTTGATTCTTGTCATGTGCTGATTCCCAAGGTTTAAACTCTCATACTGAAAATTTGACAATTAGTTCACAGGAATCAACACCCAGTCTATGTCTTTACCAATAGGTAAATGATTTCCCATATCCTAACACAATTATTCAAGATATTAATGTGTATTGGGTAAGGAACAGCTTTTATTTCACTAGAGAAAATATGAAATACCTATATAGGGTTCCCAATAGCACATACATGATTTGTTCTCTTTTCTCCAGTGAATCCTATCATCCTCTCAATCACCACACAGTTCCTCCACACTAGTAATGGGCAAACCTTTTAGAGACTAAGTGTCAAGCCCTGCCCCAACCCCACCCTCCATACTGAGTACTATGCCCACTCCCCAAAGAGATCAAGTGTCTCCTTCACCCTCCCAGAGCCTTACCCCAGACAGGAGAGGGAGGAAATGCCCCCATTGGCTACTGGACAGAGGAGGAAGTGAGAAATGTCCTTAGACACATGGAGAGGGAGAGGGGAAAAGCTCTGCCCAGAGTTCCTCTGGCTTTCTAGTTAGGAATTCTGGTGGGAAACTGCAGGTGTGCCCTGAGAGAGGGCTCTGTGTGCCCTTTTTGGGCACAAGGGCCATAAGTTCTCCATAATGGCTCCCATCTTTACCCAAAATGGCATAGAGTGTAATATTTATTGGGAGAAAAGGTGGTATAGAAGAACAGGAGATACAGAAGGTGTTGCGACAGGGAATGGAGGAGTTGAAGGGAGAGGAATATGGCTGCTGGTGAGGTAAAAGGAGAGAGATGCCCCCTGTCAAGAGGATACATTTTGAAAAATGGGGGTGCTGGGAAATGGGCCACTTATGATAGCCTGAAGGGATGTCTTCTCTATAGATTGATGTTGCAGATACCCCAGAGCAGGTAAGCAAAGACTGTCCTGAGGCACAAGCCTCCCCCCAGACTTAGTCACCCAGCATTTGTCCAATAAGGACTGTTTATAGTTAAATGGCTATCCTGAGATTCAGCTCCCTCTATGTCCCCTGAAATGTGAGTCCTCTTATCTGACTGCAATATTTAAATAAAGATAAAATTTAATAACAAGTTTGGATTGGCAAGGTATCAGGGAAGAGGGAAGAGGGATGTCCCTAGATGAGGTTTGAGTCTCTCTCAGCTTTTGAGCTGAGACCATGCCTCACAGGCTGGTGGAGGGTTTCTCTTATTCCTGTCTATGGTATATCTGTGCTAGCTTTCTTAATTTCAAATGTCTTAGCAGTAGAGAGTGAGAGGAAGAAAGTTCTGACCTTCGAGCTGGTGGGCCTATCTTTTTGGGCTGATGCCCCTAAAGAATGACCTTACAGTTCAAACTGCTTCCCTTAAATCCTTTTGTCAATGACATAATCTCAGGAATCCAGGGAGAGCACACTGTTGGAAAATTCAGGAAAATAGAGGCACTTTGAACTGTAAGGTCAGTCTTTAGGGGCATCAGCCCAAAAAGATAGGCCCATCAGCTCTGAAAGTCAGAACTTTCTTCCTCTCACTGTCTACTGCTAAGACGTTTGAAATCCAGAGACCAGGAGGGAGTAACTCCTACCACTTCCAGGGCCAGGAAAGAAGTGTTAATCACAAGACCAACTGCCACTCCCAGTTGCCCCTTCCCCCACCAACTGTCTGTCTTGTCATTATCTTCTTTCCAAACTTCCACCTGCTGCTTGTTCCAACTCAGTAGCAAAAAGTCCAGAACTTGCTTTATTTTTCCTTTCCACAAGAGAAATCCCCACTATTTGTCCTCATAGTACCCCTCTCCACAGTTGTTTTCTGGCTAAGAGGCTAGGCCACTGTCAATATTTAAGAATTTTGAAATCCAAAAATTCCCTTCTGGGGAAATGCTGGCAAAAGTATTTGTCATTGTCATAAACTTCTGCGTCAGTGATATCATTCGTCACTTCTAAAGTAGGGTGAATATTCCACAGTCATTCAACCTTATTGATTTATCCCCAATTACAATTGTTCATCATGGAATGGCAGAATTGAAGTTTCTGCCTTTACCAAATAGTTACATTAAAGAGCTATTATGAATTCAATCAACCAAATACTATACTATTTAAAATGTTTAAATGAAAAAAACAATATTTTCTTTTTATAGGACACTATGCCTGCCTTCTATAACACTCATATGCTCAAACTGATTCATGTTTACACTAACATGGATATGCCTTCTAAAAATACAAAATGTATATGTATATGCATGTATATATATATGAATAGGTATATATCATGTATATGCATATAATCTATACACACATATGTGTATATATCATGCATATGTATATAGCATCTATACATGTGTGTGTATATACATATAACATATATGTATATAACATATATAATTTTATAGATGAGTAACTTGAGTCAAAGTTAAGAAACTTGTCCAGGGTCACACAGCTAATAAATAACTAAGGCCAGATTAGAATTCAGGAAGATGAGTTTTCTTGACACTAGGACTGGCATTCTATCCTCTCTACCACCTAGCTGCCCATATGATGTTCAAATTCTTAGCATCCATATTTAATTATGTATATTTTCTGCCATTCAGGACCAGTTGAATTTGGTGTATGATAGAAAGATAGACAGAGAGAGGGAGGGAGGGAGAGATATAGAGGGAGAAAGACAGAAGGAGATTAAGAGATGATAGATAGATAGATAGACAGACAGACAGATATACAGACAGATAGATAGATAGATAGATTGATAGATCGATAGAGCACTTATTGAATGATTACTGTTTACCAGACACTGTTTTAAGCACTGAGAATACAAATACAAGCTAAATGGAAGACAGGCCCTCCCGTCAAGGAACATACATTCTAAAAAGAAACCAAACACTGAGGTTGGCAAATGAGGAATATGCACCAAGACAAGATTGAGCAACTATAAAGGGAATGATATGATGGGCCAATTTTGAAGTGAGCATGGTTGATACAAGTAGTTCCTCAAATGGAAGCTCCAAATAGGAGCTTAATAGTTGAAGAAAATGATCCAAAGGATAAAATAAACATTAAAAAGTACCTAGAGAAAAGATGAAAAATTTTCAAGAAGTTATGTGCTTGAAGATGGTGACTTAGAGGCAGCGAAAGTTCATACCCCTGAAAATCCTTCCTTATCGATTACAAACTAAACACTCCTAGGGGACTGAAAATTAAACCTAACAATAAGATAGAGCCAAGGAACACCTCCTGCTGGACTAATCTTAAAAGGTACACCCCCTAAAAGCCTGAATTTGAGAATACTTGGGTTCAAGGGGAAGGAAGAAGGAAGGTCCCAGGAGACCTCACTCAACCAGAGCATTGAGCCTCCAGTAGTAGCTGGAACCTCTGGGTGGACAAACTTGCTGGTCTGGAGGAAGTACCTTGCAAGAAAAGCTGTGCCAGGAACAGAGCATCAAACACAGGTGGTGGGGAAGCAGTTGGAGAAGAAACTCAGAGTGGGCAGCCTAGTTGCAACAGCAGAGACACTCCATATTTTCAGCCCCCTCCCAAGGTTTTAGCCTAAGGGCAAATCCAACTCTACAATTTCAAAACAGCTGGATTTTATCTCATCAAAGATTTCAGGAGGCAGGGAAGCTCAAGCTCCAAAACCCTTCCCCCTCAGACTGCACTGAGAGATTTTCTGACTAAGCTACAAGGAGGAAAGCTGACAGAAAATCCCCAAAACCACAGATCCAACGCACAATGAGAGTATCAAGAGTACAGGCAACTACAGGGGGAAGAGAAAGGGCAAATATGAACAAACAACAGAAAAAGAAAAAAGAAATTACAATTGGCAGCTTCTATCCAGACAATGAACAAAGAGCAAATGTAACAAAGAAGGATGATAGAACATCAAGCAAAAACAAAGACACTCCAGTGAATTGGACACAAGCTTTGGAAGAACTCAAAATACAATGAAAAGCACAATTAAGAGAGGCTGAAGACAACAGGGAAAAGAATTTTATAAAGCAAGATAAGTCATCTGGAAACAGAGGCACTTGAACTAAAACAAGAAAATAGTGTTTTGAAATCCAAAATTAATCAACTTGAAAATAAGACAAAGGAGATGAAAGATCAGAAGAAGAAGGAATACCAAAAAGACAAGGATGAAATTCAGTCTTTAAAAATCAGAATACAACAATTAGAACCAGCGACTTCACAAGGCAGCAGGAAAATATATAACAAAATCAAAAGAATGAAAAAATTGAGGAAAATATGAAGCATCTCATTCACAAAGCAGAAGATTTAGAAGAATGTTCCAGGAGAGACAACTTAAGAATCATTATTCTACCAGAAGACCATGACCAAAGAAAAAGCCTGGATATCATCATACAGGAAATTATGCGAGAAAACTGCTCCAATATTCTAGAACAAGAGGAAAAGTAGAGATTGAAAGAATCCACAGGTCACTTCCTATACTTAACCCCCAACTGACGATACCCAGGAATGTTATAGCCAATTCAAGAACTATCAGACCAAGGAAAATATTTTAGAAGGTACTAAGAAAAAGTCATTTATAAACCAAGGAACTACAGTGAGGATAACACAGGATCTGTCTTCATTTACACTGAAGTTTCAAATGGTAAGGAATTTAATATTCTGGAAAGCAAGGCAATGAGGTCTACAACCAAGAATCAACTATCCAGAAAAACTGACTATATTCTTACAAAGGAAGATATGGTCATTTAACAAAATAGAAGAATTCCAAGCATTTGTAAAGAAAACACCAGACCTGAACAGAAAATTTGATGTCCAAGCACAGAACTCAAGAGAATTATCAAAAGATAATTAAGGAAGTGGGGGGGTAAGAAAAACAAAACAAAACAAAAACAAAAAAACTAAACTTTTTTTTTAAGAGACACAGTAAGTTCAATGGGTATGGCACTAAATAGATAAATGACTGGAACCCATTTCCCTGTTGTTGGAATTTGCATTATAGTGTTCATTTAGAGTCTCTCTTCAGTCTTATCTCCTCCAACCCTGTAGTCAAGCAGTTGCTTTTCATCGGTATTTTTACTCCCACAGTTTATCTTCTGCTTGGGGGTAGTATTTTTTTTTAGATCCCTGCAGATTGTTCAGGGAAATTGCATTGATACTAATGGAGAAGTCCATCACCTTTGATTGTACCACAATGTATCAGTCTCTCTGTATAATGTTTTCCTGTTTCTGCTCCTTTCCCTCTGCATCACTTCCTAGAGGTTGTTCCAGTCTCCATGGAATTCCTCCACTTTATTATTCCTTTTAGCACAATAGTATTCCATCACCAACATATACCACAATTTGTTCAGCCATTCCCCAATTGAAGGCATCCCCTCATTTTCCAATTTTTTTGCCATCACAAAGAGAGCAGCTATGAATATTCTTGTACAAGTCTTTTTCCTTATTATCTCTCTGGGGTACAATCCCAGCAGTGTTTTGGCTGGATCAAAGGGCAGACAGTCTTTTATTGCCCTTTGGGCATAGTTCCAAATTGCCCTCCAGAATGGTTGGATCAATTCACAACTCCACCAGCAATGAATTAATGTCCCCACTTTGCCACATCCCCTCCAGCATTCATTACTTTCCATAGCTGTCATGTTAGCCAATCTGCTAGGTGTGAGGTGATACCTCAGAGTTGTTTTGATTTGCATCTCTCTGATTATGAGAGATGTAGAGCACTTTTTCATTTGCTTATTAATAGTTTTGATTTCTTTGGCTGAGAACTGCCTGTTCATGTCCCTTGCCCATTTGTCAGTTGGAGAATGGCTTGATTTTTTGTACAATTGATTTAGTTCTTTATAAATTTGAGTAATTAAACCTTTGTCAGAGGTTTTTATGAAGATTGTTTCCCAATTTGTTGCTACCCTTCTGATTTTAGTTACACTGGTTTTGTTTGTACAAAAACTTTTTAATTTGATGTAATCCAAATTATTTATTTTGCATTTTGTAACTCTTTCTAATTCTTGCTTGGTTTTGAAGTATTTCCCTTCCCAAAGGTCTGACATGTATACTATTCTGTGTTCACCTAATTTTCTTATAGTTTCCTTCTTTATCTTCAAGTCATTCACCCATTTTGAATTTATCTTGCTGTAGGGTGTGAGGTGTAGATCTAAGCCTAATCTTTCCCACACTGTCCTCCAATTTTCCCAGCAGTTTTTATGAAATAGTGGATTTTTATCCCAAAAGCTGGGATCTTTGGGTTTGTCATATACTGTCTTGCTGAGGTTGCTTGCCCCCAGTCTATTCCACTGATCCTCCTTTCTGTCTCTTAGCCAGTACCAAATTGTTTTGATGACCACTGCTTTGTAATATAGTCTGAGATCTGGGACTGCAAGACCCCCTTCCTTTGTTTTTTTTTTCATTATTTCCCTGGATATCCTTGATCTTTTGTTCTTCCAAATGAACTTTGTTATGGTTTTTTCTAAATCAGTAAAAAAAATTTTTGGAAGTTCCATGGGTATGGCACTAAATAGATAGATGAGTTTGGGTAGGATGGCCTTTTTTATTATATTGGCTCGTCCTACCCATGAGCAGTTAATGTTCTTCCAATTGTTCAAGTCTAGTTTTAGTTGTGTGGAAAGTGTTTTGTAGTTGTGTTCATATAGATCCTGTGTTTGTCTCCGGAGATAGATTCCTAAGTATTTTATTTTGTCTAGGGTAATTTTGAATGGGATTTCTCTTTCTAGTTCTTGCTGCTGAGCTGTGTTGGAATTATATAGAAATGCTGATGACTTATGTGGGTTTATTTTGTATCCTGCAACTTTGCTGAAGTTGTTGATTATTTCGATTAGCTTTTTGGTTGAATCTCTAGGATTCTTTAAGTAGACCATCATGTCATCTGCAAAAAGCGATAATTTGGTCTCCTCCTTGCCTATTTTGATGCCTTCAATTTCTTTTTCTTCTCTAATTGCTACTGCTAGTGTTTCTAATACAATGTCAAATAATAGAGGTGATAATGGGCATCCTTGTTTCACTCCTGATCTTAATGGGAATGGATTTAGTTTATCCCCATTGCAGATGATATTAGCTGATGGTTTTAGATATATACTGTTTATTATTTTTAGGAATGACCCTTCTATTCCTTTGCTTTCTAGTGTTTTTAATAGGAATGGGTGTTGTATTTTATCAAAGGCATTTTCGGCATCTATTGAAATAATCCTGTGATTTTTGTTGGTTTGCTTGTTGATGTGGTTAATTGTGTGAATGGTTTTCCTAATACTGAACCAGACCTGCATCCCTGATATAAATCCTACTTGATCATGGTGAATGACTCTTCTGACCACTTGCTGGAGTCTTTTTGCTAGTATCCTATTTAAGATTTTTGCATCTATATTCATTAGGGAGATTGGTCAATAATTTTCTTTTTTTGTTTGTGGCCTGCCTGGCTTTGGCATCAGAACCATGTTTGTGTCATAAAAGGAATTTGGAAGAACTCCCTCTTTGTTTATTATGTCAAATAGTTTGTAGAGTATTGGGATTAGCTGTTCTTTGAATGTTTGATAGAATTCACTGGTGAATCCATCAGGCCCTGGGGGTTTTTTCTTAGGAAGTTCTTTGATGGCCTGTTGGATTTCTTTTTCTGATATGGGATTATTTTAGAAAACTATTTCTTCTTCTGTTAGTCTAGGCAATTTATATTTTTGTGAATATTCATCCATATCACCTAAGTTGGTACATTTATTGCCATATAGTTGGACAAAGTAGTTTTTAATGATTGCCTAAATTTCCTCTTCATTGGAGGTGGGGTCCCCCTTTTCATTCTTGATGCTGTTAATTTGCCTTTCTTCTTTCCTTTTTTAAATTAGATTGATTAGTACTTTGTCTATTTTATCTGTTTTTTCAAAGTACCAGCTTCTAGTCTTATTTATTAGTACAATAGTTCTATCACTTTCAATTTTATTAATTTCTCCCTTAATTTTTAGGATCTCTAGTTTGGTTTTCTTTTGGGGATTTTTAATTTGTTTGTTTTCAAATTTTTTGATTTGCATTTCCAATTCATTGATCTCTGCCCTCCCTAATTTGTTAATATATTCACTCAGGGATATGAGTTTTACTCTAAGTACTGCCATGGCTGCATCCCATAAGGTTTGAAAGGATGTCTCACCTTTGTCATTTCCCTCAATGAAATTATTAATTGTTTCTATTATTTCTTTTCTAACTAACCAATTTTGGAGTATCATATCATTTAATTTCCATTTAATTTTTGATTTAGCTCTCCATGTACCATACTAATCAACATTTTTATTGCTTTATGATCTGAAAAGTTTGCGTTTATTATTTCTGCTTTTCTGCATTTGAGTGCCATGTTTCTGTGACCTAGTGTATGATCTATTTTTGTGAATGTGCCATGTGGTGCTGAGAAGAAGGTGTATTACTTTTTGTCCCTATTTATTTTTCTCCATATGTCTATTAACTCTAATTTTTCTAAGATTTCATTCACTTCTTTTACCTCTTTCTTATTTATTTTTTGGTTTGATTTATAAAAATTTGATAGTGGTTGGTTCAAGTCTCCCACTAATATGGTTTTACTGTCTATTTCCTCCTTCAATTCTCCTAGTTTCTCCATTAGAAATTTGGATGCTATTCCATTTGGTGCATACATGTTGATTAGTGATATTTTCTCATTGTCTATATTCCCTTTTAACAGAATATATTTACCTTCCCTATCCCTTTTGATCAGGTCTATTTGTGCTTTGGCTTTGTCAGATATCATGATTGCAACTCCTGCCTTCTTTCTATAAGTTGAGGCCCAAAAGGTCTTACTCCATCCTTTAATTCTAACCTTGTGAGTATCAACCCGCCTCATATCTGTTTCTTGAAGACAACATATGGTAGGGTTTTGGGTTCTAACCCAATCTGCTATTTGTCGACATTTTATGGGAGAGTTCATCCCATTTACATTCAAAGTTATGATTGTCAGTTGTGAATTCCCTGATTTAGAAAAAAACCATAACAAGTTCATTTGGAAGAGCAAAGGATCAAGGCTATCTAGGGAAACAATGAAAAAAATACAAAGGAAGGGGGCCTTGCAGTCCCAGAAATCACTATATTATAACGAAGTGGTCATCAAAACAATTTGGTACTGGCTAAGAGACAGAAAGGAGGATCAATGGAATAGACTCGGGGTAAATGACCTCAGCAGGACAGTATATGACAAACCCAGAGAACCCAGCTTTTGGGATAAAAATACACTATTTCATAAAAACTCCTGGGAAAATTGGAGGACAGTGTGGGAAAGATTAGGTTTAGATCAACACCTCACACCCTACACCAAGATAAATTCAAAATGGGTGATTGACTTGAACATAAAGAAGGACACTATAAGTAAATTAGGCAAACACAGAATAGTATACATGTCAGACCTTTGGGAAGGGAAAGATTTTAAAACCAAGCAAGACTTAGAAAGAGTTACAAAATGCAAAATAAATAATTTGGAATACATCAAACTAAAAAGTTTTTGTACAAACAAAACCAGTGTAACTAAAATCAGAAGGAAAGCAACAAATTGGGAAAAAAAATCTTCATAAAAACCTCTGACAAAGGTTTAACTACTCAAATTTACAAAGAGCTAAATCAATTGTACAAAAAATCAAGCCATTCTCCAATTGATAAATGTGCAAGGAACATGAACAGGCAGTTCTCAGCCAAAGAAATCAAAACTATTAATAAGCACATGAAAAAGTGCTCTACATCTCTTATAATCAGAGAGATGCAAATCAAAGCAACTCTGAGGTATCACCTCACACCTAGCAGATTGGCTAATATGAGAGCTATGGAAATTAATGAATGCTGGAGGGGATGCGGCAAAGTAAGGACACTAATTCATTGCTGGTGGAGTTGTGAATTGATCCAACCATTCTGGAGGGCAATTTGGAACTATGCCCAAAAGGCGATAAAAGACTGTCTGCCCTTTGATCCAGCCATAGCACTGCTGGGTTTGTACCCCAAAGAGATAATAAAGAAAAAAACTTGTACAAGAATATTCATAGCTGCACTCTTTGTGGTGGCCAAAAATTGGAAAACAAGGGGATGCCCTTTAATTGGGGAATGGCTGAACAAACTCTGATGGAATACTATTGTGCTAAAAGGAAAAATAAAGTGGAGGAATTCCATGGAGACTGGAACAACTTCCAGGAAGTGATGCAGAGTGAGAGGAGCAGAGCCAGGAAATCATTATACACAGAGACTGATACACTGTGGTACAATTGAAGGTAATGGACTTCTCCATTAGGGACAATGCAATGTCCCTGAACAATCTGCAGGGACCTAAAAAATATTATCCACAAGCAGAGGATAAACTGTGAGAGTAAAAACACTGAAGAAAAGCAATTGTTTGACTACAGAGGTGGAGGATATTTGACTGAGGAGAGACTCTAAATGAACACTTTAGAGCAAATACCAACCACACGGAAATGGGTTCGAGTCAAGAACATATGTGATACCCAGTGGAATCATGAGCTGGCTATGGGAGAGGTGGTAGGGGGTGAAGAAAATGATTTTTGTTTCCAATAAATAATGTTTGGAAATGACCAAATAAAATAATGTTTAATAGAAAAAAAAAAGAGACCCAGTAAGTTGAAATGATATATATCCCTATAAGAATAGAGGACATTTGTAACTCTTAAAATTGTTATTATTACCTGAGTAGCTAGAAGAATTATACTTAGGGGAACAGTGACAAACTGTGTAGGATGAAATGCTAAGACATAAATATGTATATAAATATATGCATGCATAGATATACATATATATTTATATACAAAACTAGAGCTAAAAAAGAGGTAATATTAAGAGAAATGGGAAAAGAAACAAAAGGGGGTAAATTTATATGTCACAATGAAGTACATAGAGGGAGGGGGGAGAACATCATTACACTGGAAGGGTAAAGGGGTTGGAGACAGGAAATACTCAATTGTTTAGTGAATTGAAATTGACTCAAAGAGGGAAGAACAATCAAATACATTGGGGCAGAGAATTGATATGTGCCCTATAGAGAAGTAGAAGGGTAACAAATGGACTGATGGGGAGGGAAACAATACAAGGGAGGGAGGGGGTGGGGGGTAGTTTCAAAAAAAACACTAAAGAAATAAGAGGGGAATAAAAGAAAGGGGAGTTTAAAGGGAAGTAAAATAATGGCAGGAATTAGGGGAAATGATTAAAAACAAAACATTGGTGTGGAAGGAAAATAGTGAGAGAAGAAATGTCAGGATGAGGAGTGGAAATCAAAATGCTAGGCAATACACAGCTGGTAATCATAACTCTCAATGTGAATGGAATGAACTCACCCATAAAATGCAATCAAATACCAGAGTAGATTAGAAACCAATACCCAACCATATGCTGGTCTACAAGAAAAATACATGAGGAAGACACGTATAGGGTAAAAGTAAGAGGATGGAGCCAAATCTATTGGGTATCAACAGAGAAACAGAAAGCAGGAGTCACAATCATATCTGACAAATCCAAAGTAAAAATAGACCTGATGAAAAGAGATAGAGAAGGTGATTACATCCTGTAAAAGGCAGTATAGACAATGAGGAAATATCAGTACTCAACATGTATGCAACAGATGGCATAGCATCCAAATTTCTAAAGGAGAATCTAGTGGTTCTCAAGGATGAAATAGATAGAAAAATTACACTAGTGGGGGACTTGAACATTCCCCTATCAGATGTATTTAAATCAAACCAAAAAATAAATGAGAAAGAGGTAAGAGAAGTGAATGCAATCTTGGACAAATTAGAGTTAGTAGATATGTGGAGAAAAATAAACAGAGACAAAAAAGGAATACACCTTCTTTTCAGCACCACATGGTACATTCACAAAGATTGACCATGTAGGGCATAAAAACATTGCAAGCAAGTGCAAAAGAGCAGAAATAATGAATACAACCTTCTCAGATCACAATGCAATGAAAATAATAATTAGCAAGGGTACATGGAGAAACAAATCAAAAATTAATTGGACATTAAAGAATACAATTCTTGGAAACAATAATTTCATTGAAGAAAATGAAAACAATGAGACATTCTTTTAAGTTTATGGGATGAAGCCAAAACAGAACTCAGGGGGAAATTTATATCCTTGAGATCATATATTAACAAATTAGGGAGGGCTGAGATCAATGAATTGAGCATGCAAATTAGAAGACTAGAAAGTGAACAAATTAAAAATCCTAGATTAAAACTAAATTAGAGATTTTAAAAATCAAAGGAGAAATTGATAAAATTGAAAGTCATAGAACTAATGACTTAATAAATAAGAATAGAATCTGGTACTTTGAAAAAACAAATAAAATACACAAAGTTCTGGTCAAACTAATTTAAAAAAGGAAAGAAGTCAACCAATTTGACAGTATCCAAAATGAAAAGGAACACCTCACCTCTAATGAAGAAGAAATTAAAGCTATCATTAAAACTTAATATGCCCAATTATATGGCAATAAATATGGCAATCTAGATAATATGGATGAATATTTACAAAAATATAAATTGCCTAGACTAACAGAGGAAGAAATAGACTACCTAAACAATCCAATATCAGAAAAAGAAATTGAACAAACCATCAATGAACTCCCTAAGAAAAAATCGCCAGGACCAGATGAATTACAAATGAATTCTATCAAACATTCAAAGAACAACTAATCCCAATATTGTACGAACTACTTGACAAAATAAGCAAAGAAGGAGTTCTACCAAATTCCTTTTTTGACACAAAGATGGTACTGATTCTAAAACCAGGCAGGTCAAAAACAGAGAAAGAAAATTATAGACCAATCTTCCTAATGAATATAGATGCAAAAATCTTAAATATGATACTAGCTAAAACACTTCAGCAAGTCATCACCAGGGTTAATCACTATGACCAGGTAGAATTTATATCAGGAATGAAAGGATGTTTCAATATTAGGAAAACCCTCCACACAATTGACTATATTAGCAAGAAAAGTGACAAAAATCACATTATTATTTCAATAGATTAAGAAAAAGCCTTTGACAAAATTGAATACTCATTCCTTCTGAAAACACTAGAAACCATCCCAATAGAAGGTCCTTTCCTAAAAAATAATGAACAATATACATCTACAACCATCACCAAACATCATCTGCAATGGGGATAAACTAGAAACCTAACCAAAAAATCAGAAGTGAAACAAGGATGCCAATTATCACCTCTATTATTGACCTTTGTACTAGGAACATTAGCAGTAGCAATTAGAGAAGAAAAAAAATTGAAGGTATTAAAATAGGCAATGAGACCAATCTATCACTCTTTGCAGATGATCGGATTTTCTACGTAAAGAATCCTAGAGAATCAACTAAAAAACTAGTGGAAATAATCAACAACTTTAGCAAAGTTACAGGATACAAAATAAACCCACATAAGTCATCAGCATTTCTAAATATTTCCAACAGATGTCAGCAGTGAGAATTATAAAGAGAAATCCCATTTAAAATCACCTAGACAATAAAAAACACTTAGGAATCTATCTGCTGAGACAAACACAGAAACTATATGAACACAACTACAAAACACTCTCCACACAATTAAAACAAGATCTAAATAATTGGAAAAAAGATGAATAGCTCATGGGTAGGATGAGCTGACATAATAAAAATGACAGTACTACCCAAATTAATTTACTTATTTAGTGCCATACCCATTTTGAACTATCAAACACTTTTTTACTTAATTAGGAAAGAACATAACAAAGTTCATTTGGAATGACAAAAGATCAAGACATCCAGTAAAATCCTGAAAAAAAGGCAAAGGAAGGTGGCCTTGCAGTCCCAGATCTCAAAATATACTATAAATCAGTGGTCATCAAAACAATTTAGTACTGGGTAAGAGACAGAAAGGAGGATCAGTGGAAAAGACTTGGGCTAAGGGACCTCATCAAGACAGTCTATGATGAGCCCCAAAATCCCAGCTTTTGGCACCAAAATCCACTATTTGATAAAAATAGCTGGGAAAATTGGAAGACAATATGGGAGAAATTGGTAAAATAGGTGAATGAAATCATTGAAAAATTAGAGTTGAATATATGGAGAAAATATATGAATATATGGAGAAAAATAAATAGGGACAAAAAGGAATACACCTTCTTTTCAGCAGCACATGGCACATTCACAAAGATGGTCATAAAAACATAGCATACAAATGTAGAAAAGCAGAAATAATTAATACAAACTTTTCAGATCATAAGACAATAAAAATAATGATCAGTAAGGGTAGGTGGAGAGCAAAATAAAAAATCAATTGGAAATTAAATAATATGATGCTCCAAAATCAGTTAGTTAGAGAACAAATCATCGAAACAATTAATAATTTCATTGAAGAAAATTACAATGGTGAGACATCCTTTCAAACCTAATGGGATGCAGCCAAAGCAGTACACAGAGGAAAATTCATATCCCTGAATGCATATATTTACAAATTAGGGAGGGTAGAGATCACTGAAGTGAACATCCAAATCAAAAAAAACTTGAAAGTGAATAAATTAAAACCCCAAGAAGAAAACCAAATTAAAAATTCTAAAAATTAAGGGAGAAATTAATAAAATTGAAAGTGATAGAACTATTGAACTAATAAATGAGACAAGAAGATGGTACTTTGAAAAAACAAACAAAATAAACAAGGTACTGGTCAACCTAATTAAAAAAAGGAGAGAAGAAAAGCAAATTAACAGTATCAGATGAAAAGGTGGACCTTACCTCCAATGAAGAGGATTAAGGCAATAATTAAAAATAATTAAGGCAATAATTAAAAACGTCTTTGCCCAATTATATGGCAACAAAAATGTCAATCTAGGCAATATGGCTGAATATTTACAAAAAATATAAATTGCCTAGACTATCAGAAGAAGAAATAGAATTCCTAAATAATCCCATATCAGAAAAAGAAATCCAACAGGCCATCAAAGAACTCCCTAACAAAAAATCCCAAGGGCCTGATAGATTCACTAGTGAATTCTATCAAACATCCAAAGAACAGCTAATCCCAATACTATACAAAATATTTGATATAATAAGCAAAGAAGGATTGCTACCAAACTCCTTTTATTACACAAATATGGTACTGATTCCAAAGCCAGGAAGATCAAAAACAGAGAAAAAAAACAAAAGACCAATCTCCCTAATGAACGTAGATGCAAAAATCTTAAATAGGATACTAGCAAAAAGACTTCAGCAAGTGATCAGGAGGGTCATTCACTATGATCAAGTAGGATTCATACCAGGAATTCAGGGCTGGTTCAATATTAGGAAAACAATCCACATAATTGACCATATCAGCAAGCAAACCAACAAAAACCACATGATTATCTCAGTAGATGCAGAAAAAGCCTTTGATAAAATATAACACCCATTCCTACTAAAAATACTATAAGGTATAGGAATAGAAGGGTCTTTCCTAAAAATAATAAACAGTATGTATCTAAAACCATCAGCTAACATCAACTGCAATGGGGATAAACTAGATTCATTCCCAATAAGATCAAGAATGAAACAAGGATGTCCATTATCATCTCTATTATTTAACATTGTACTAGAAACAGTAGCAGTAGCAATTAGAGAAAAAAAATTGAAGGTATTAAAATAGGCAATGAGGAGACCAAGTTATCACTCTTTGTGGATGATATGATGGTCTACTTAAAGAATCCTAGAGAATCAACAAAAAAAGCTAATCAAAATAATCAACAACTTTAGCAAAGTTGCAGGATACAAAATAAAGCCACATAAATCATCAGCATTCCTATATATTTCCAACACATTTCATCAGCAAAAAATTGGAAAGAGAAATCCCATTCAAAATCAACTCAGACAAAATAAAATACTTAGGAATCTATCTCCTGAGACAAACACAGGAACTATATGAACACAACTACAAAACACTCTCCACATAATTAAAACTAGACCTGAGCAATTGGAAAAATATTAAGTGCTCATGGGAAGGATGAGCCAATATAATAAAAATGAAAATCCTACCCAAACTTATCTATCTATTTAGTGCCATACACATCGAACTAACAATTTTTTTTTTACTGAATTAGAAAAAACCATAACAAAGTTCATTTGGAAGGACAAAGGATCAAGGATATCCAGGGAAATAATGAAAAAAATATATAAAGGAAGGTAGCCTTGCTGTCCCAGATCTCCAGCTATACTATAAATCAGTGGTCATCAAAACAATTTGGTACTGGCTAAGAAACAGAAAGGAGGATAAGTGGAATAGATTGGGGGCAAGCGACCTCAGCAAGACAGTCTATGACAAACCCAAAGACCCCAGCTTCTGGGACAAAAACCCACTATTTGACAAAAATTGCTGGGAAAACTGGAAGACAGTGTAGGAGAGATTAGGACTGGATCAGCACCTCATACCCTACACCAAGATAAACTCAGAATGGGTGAATGACCTGAACATAAAGAAGAAAACTATACATAAATTATGTGAACACAGAATAGTATACATGTCAAACCTTTGGGAAGGGAAAGACTTTAAAACCAAGCAAGACATAGGAAGAGTCACAAAATGCAAAATAAATAATTTTGATTACATACAATTAAAAAGGTTTTGTACAAACAAAACCAATATAACCAAAATTAGAAGGGAAGCAACAAATTGGGAAACAATCTTCATAACAAAAACCACTGACAAAGGTCTAATTACTCAAATTTATAAAGAGCTAAAGGAATTTTATAAAAAATCAAGCCATTCTCCAATTGATAAATGTGCAAGGAACATGAAAAGGCAGTTTTCAGCCAAAGAAATCAAAACAATTAATAAGCACATGAAAAAGTGCTCTACATCTCTTATAATCAGAGAGATGCAAATCAAAGCAACTCTGAGGTATCACCTCACACCTAGCAGATTGGCTAATATGAGAGCTATGGAAATTAATGAATGCTGGAGGGGATGTGGCAAAGTAAGGACACTAATTCATTGCTGGTGGAGTTGTGAATTGATCCAACCATTCTGGAGGGCAATTTGGAACTATGCCCAAAGGGTGATAAAAGACTGTCTGCCCTTTGATCCAGCCATAGCACTGCTGGGTTTGTACCCCAAAGAGACAATAAGTAAAAAGACTTGTACAAGAATATTCATAGCTGCAATCTTTGTGGTGGCAAAAAACTGGAAAATGAGGGGATGCCCTTCAATTGGGGAATGGCTGAACAAATTATGGTATATGTTGGTGATGGAATAGTATTGTGCTAAAAGGAATAATAAAGTGGAGGAATTCCATGGAGACTGGAAAGACCTCCAGAAAGTGATGCAGAGTGAGAGTAGCAGAGCCAGGAAAACATTGTACAAAGAGACTGATACACTGTGGTACAATCAAAAGTAATGGACTTCTCCATTAGTCTCATTGAACAACCTGCAAGGATCAAGGAGAAAAAAAAGTACTACCCACAAGCAGAGGACAAAAGGTGGGAGTAAAAACAATGAGGAAGGACAACATCTTGACTACAGGTGTGGAGGGGATATGCTCAAGGAGAGACTCTGAATGAACACCTTACTACGGAAACCAATAGCATGGAAATGGGATCGGTTTGAGGTCACATGTGACACCCAGAGGAATCATGCATCGCCAATGGGAGGGGTGAGGAAAGGGGGAGAGGAAAAAAAAAGGTGATCTTTGTTTCTAATGAATAACATTTGAAAATGAACAAATAAAATAATGTTTAAAAAAACTATTAAAAAGCACATGGAAAAGTGTTCTAAATCTCTTATAATCAGAGAGATGAAAATCAAAACAACTCTAAGGTATCACCTCACACCTGGCAGATTGGCGAACATGACAGGAATGGAAAGTAATGAATGATGGAGGGCATGTGACAAAGTCGCTATATTAATGCACTGTTATTGTAGTTGGGAATTGATCCAACCATTCTGGAAGGCAATTTGGAACTCTGCCCAAAGAGCGCTAAAACACTGTTTGCCCTTTGATCCATCCATAGCACTGCTGACTTTGTACTCCAAAGAAATAATAAGAAGAAAGACATACCAGAATATTCATAAGCTGACCTCTTTGTGGTAGCAAAAAATTGGAAAATGAGGGGATGCTGTTCGATTGGGGAATGGCTGAACACATTGTGGTATATGTTGTTGATGGAATACTATTGTGTTCAAAGGAATAATAAACTGGAGAAATTCCATGTGAACTGGAATGACTCCCAGGAATTGATGAAGAACAAAAGGAGCAGAACCAGGAGAACATTGTACACAGAGACTGATACACAGTGGTACAATTGAATGTAATAGACTTCTCCATTAGTGGCAATGCAGTGATCCTGAATAACCCGGAGGGATCTATGAGAAAGAACACTACCCACATTCAGAGGAAAAACTGTGGGAGTAGAAACACAGAAGAAAACAGTTGCTTGATTACATGGGTTGAGGGGATATGATTAGGGATGTAGACTCTAAATGAACATTCTAATGCAAACACCAACAACATGGAAATAGGTTTTGATCAATGACACAAGTAATACCCAGTGGAATTGCACATCAGCTATGGGAAGGATGGAGTGAGGTGAGGGAGGGAAGGAATATGATTCTTGTAACCAAGGAATAATGTTCTAAATGGTCTAAATAAATAAATTATTTCAAAAATAAATAAATAAAAAGGCAAGACATACTGAATAAAAAATATTTTAAAAAAGCTGTGTGCTTGATCAGATCAATAGCTGACCATTCTATAAATATATGAGCATAGTTTCTTTGTTTTTCCTTTTAGAAAATTCTCCAGAAATCTAGGAAAGCCTTGCCAGTGGAAAGAATCAGGAAATATTTATAGCTAAAATCTATTACAACAGATATTAGCATAATAATTAGGTCAATCTAACCAAAGTATTTTAAAATCCTGGCCACTGAAATTGGCCATTCACCTATGTCAATACATATTTAATACAATAATCTGCTAATAAAGGAATTTAGATAATTCATTCCAAGATGTGACTGTATTGTGAGAATAGCAGTTGTAATAACAGTAGTAGTCAAATAAGATGCAGCTTTATATTACTTCCAAATGAATGAACTATATGTTGATATTTTTCCTAACTAGAGAAAGTACCAATCTCTGTTTCCAATTTTATATTTTTTCCATCTTCAAAAAAAAAATATATATATATATATAGAGAGAGAGCAGATGTGGAGTGGAGAGCAGGATCTCATCAAGCATTTTTTCAAAATTTCAATCCATAAAAATAAACTTTAATTATGCAGTAAATGGTTGTTATTAGTACTTCATTATTATATTGTGTGTAGTGATCCATTCTACTGGTAAAAGAGTAAAGCTATTGTATCAATAAATTTTATTCTTCATTCTAATTTAATAGATATTGATGCTGTATTGACAATATGATGTGATTTTATAAAATGTAAAGTACTAGTGCATTTGTTATTGTTGAAGAATGTTTTGTATTTTATGTCATGGTCTATGTAATGTTTACATAGTATATTTACATGATTAAGATGCAAATCAGTCATGTAGAAAGTCCAGGGTATTTCATTACTTAGTGGACACATTTGTTAGGAAAGATGATGGAGAAAAAATATGATAATGTTAATTACTTTGGGCCTTTCTTTACATTGCTTCTAATCTCTGACTTTCATCTAGTTTTCATAAATGTCTGATTTGAGTATTTCAAACAAAAGATTCATGATGGATAATCAGTTTTAAAATTTGGCAGGTATTTTAGCGATTAAAATTTAGTTTTAAAAATTCTATAAATTAGGAAAACATTGTACACAGAGACTGATACATTGTGGTACAATCGAAGATGATGGACTTCTCCATTAGTGGCAATGCAGTGTCCCTGAACAATCTGCAGGGATCTAAAAAATACTATTCACAAGCAGAGGATAAACTGTGGGAGTGGAAACACCGATGAAAAGCAACTGCTTGACTACAGGGGTGGAGTGCATATGACTGAGGAGAGACTCTAAATGAACACTCTAATGCAAATACCAACAACAGGGAAATGGGTTCAAGTCAAGAACACATGTGATAACCAGTGGAACCATGCGTCGGCTATGGGAGAGGGAAAGGTGGTGGGAGGGGGGACGGGGAGGAAAAGAAAATGATCTTTGTTTCCAGTGAATAATATTTGGAAATAACCAAATAAAATAATGTTTAAAAGAAAAAAAAATTCTATAAATTAAAGAACTCTGAAATTTCTTTAGGAAATAGTTTGGTTACCTGCAAACTTACACAGTCTCTATCATTTTAAGTAATTAATATTAGAAAAAGGATTCTTTAAGGTCACAAGTTTCAAAAGGCAGACTAGAGTTATCACAAGGCTCAGAAGCCTAATCAACAATTTTTCTAAAGACAGAACTAAAAAGACTAAGTAGGCCAAACAGGTGCTTTTGGAGGTCTAGCATTTATCTTACTGATATTGACATAAAAGTAATCATTAGACCAAGCAACTCTTAGGAAATAGTAATTTTTTTAAACTGGGAATGGTTCTTGAGTCTTAGACTTTTCAATGTCAACATTAGATCTGGATGGAACCTTAGAGGTTCTCTATTCCATCATCTAATCAATCAGTCATCTAATCTATTTTGTTTTCCATGTAACTAGTGAATGAGGGTAATTATGTTTTGCTTTCAAACCTCCAGTTCACAAGCTAGTGCCCACATTTCAACTTGTTCCTTCCATAAAATATCAAAAAGTAGGCTTGCCTACAGAAGTACAATATGAAATGAATCAAGAGTGGGAAAAGGCTAAGTTGGGAAGCAGAAGTGGTCTATAATGTGGCTATTGTACAAATCTGAGAAGAAATTAAAGGTGATAAAAGGGGGTTCCCCCAATCACTGTACAGGACTGAGAGAGTAGGTTGCTCTTTCTTTGCATTTGCTTTTATATAGAGAATAGCAAGCTAAAATGCAGTGGCAGTGAGGGCCAATACACCCAAGGCACCCAGATAGCTCATACTAGAACAGTGACTAACTACCTGAATCTGAAGGAGGAGGGTCTTTAAACCTAAGTTTCCTATTTCCTTGAACTTCTGGCTTTAGTATGCCCCCAAAGACCTTAATGATGTTTGAATCTGAGCACTTAAACTGTGTCTCATTAAATTCCTAGCTCTATTTGTCTGTATATCATAAAGTGATATCAGCTACTGGGTCTTGGAATAGTATAGGTACCAAGACTAAATAATAGTTCCCTTTAATCTATTTAATCTATCATTTTTCTTCTATGGTTATAAGATAATAAATTGTAATTAAGTCACATTTTTGTAAATAGTTAAATTATGCCACTTTTTTCATTGAAGTATACTACAAATCAGCAATAAAAAGAAGAGGGCATCTTTCAGAGGTTGAATACACTGTCATAAGAGTCTAATGGGACTGATCAATAGGCAATATCCTGTAGGATAATAATATGTCCATTTAGTACTACAAAAGGAGCAGGGAGAGGTCATCAAGATATCCAGGTCTCTGGAAAACATAGAGAGCTCTGCATTATATAGGAGTTGATGCTCAGTGTGAAACACATATCACTAACAGGAGGAATATGAGGGTTAGTCTCTGTCCTCATCAGTGATTACTGAACCACCCAGATGTGAAGTGACTCTACCAAAGTCACTTAGCAATTAGGAGAGTCAAGACTTGTACACAGGTACTTTAACTCTTATACTTTGTGGCTTAAGTGAATTCATTGGTAATCTCTACAAAAGATATTCAAGCAGTTATTTTCAGAGATCAGGCAGATTTATTGTTCATCTTCCTCCTCCTTCTAATTAGACTGCCAAAAACTGCCAATCCAATTGATCAGAATAACTGAGCAATGTTTAGTAATGGTGGTAGTCTCTCGATGACCGAGAATGACTATTGTCTTTGTGCATTATCATCTATTGATGTACCCTCATGTGGCTTTGAAGTCCAAAGACTGAGGCACAAAGTTTGTGGCACATGGGGCATGGGATGGCAGTTGTTACGGGAGGTGAGGTTGTGGCCTGGTGTCGGTGTTCACACGCAGCGGCAAGACGTCGACATCGCTCATCTTCAAAGGTGGTGGAGGCATGGTTAATGTGGGTTTGCCAGCTGCTTCTGTCAGGGGCAGCGAGTTCTAGTTGCTTTGGTGTCATGCCAGCCCACTTCAAATTGGACTTTAGCTGATCCTTGAATCTTTTCTTTGGTCGGCCTTGTTTCCTGAGTCCAGCTGACAGTTCACCATAGAATACCTGTCTTGGTATTCGCTGTGGGTCCATGCGGATGACGTGTCCAAACCATCGTAGCTGGGTTTTGAGGACCAGGACTTCGATGCTGGTGGAGTTGGCTCTGTCGAGGACTTCCTGGTTGGTGATTCGGTCCTGCCATCGGATCCTCATGATTGACCGGAGGGAGCGTTGGTGGAATTGCTCCAACTGCTTCATGTGCTTCCGATACAGTGTCCATGTCTCGTAACCGTACAGGAGCGAGCTGAGGATCACTGCATACACTTTGAGCTTCATCTCAGTGCTTACACCGCTGTGTTGGAAGAGTTGCGTGGCTGGCCTTTTGGATCCTGGCATTAATCTCATGGTCTAGGGACCCATCGTTGGTGATGATGCTGCCCAGGTACTTGAAAGTATTGACGTTAGAAAGCTGCGTGCCATCAATTGTAATGCCCGGCTGGTTAGTTGGCCTCCCTGGTGCAGGTTGGAACAGCACCTCTGTTTTGCTGAGGCTGATAGTCAGGCCAAACAGTTTTGTTGCAGTGGAGAACCTGTCCACAATGGTTTGAAGATGATTTTCCTGGTGGGCCATGAGAGCACAGTCATCTGCAAAGAGAGCTTCTAGGATGAGTCTCTCTGTTGTCTTTGTTTTTGCAGTCAGGCGGCGAAGGTCGAATAGTGAGCCATCCATTCGATATTTGATATAGACGCCCAAGTCTAGATCCATCACAGCATGTCATAATACTTGGGTGAAAAATAGGTTGAATAGTACCAGAGCGAGGACACAGCCTTGTTTCACGCCATTGGAGATGTTGAAGTGATCGGAAATCTCTCCACCAGATAGGACTTCCCCTGTCATGTCGACATGAAAGAGCTGGATCAGTTTGACGAATTTTGCTGGGCAACCGAGCTTGCTGAGTATCACCCACAATGCACCCCTGTTCACTGTGTCGAAAGCCTTTGTCGGGTCTATGAAGACAATGTAGAGACTTAGATTCTGCTCAAGGCATTTTTCCTGCATTTGCCTCACCGGGAAGACCATGTCGATGGTGCTGTGATCTGGTCGGAAGCCACATTGTGATTCAGGCAGGTTCTACTCTGAAACAGATGATAGGAGTCTGTTGAGTATAACACAGGAGAGGATCTTTCCAGCAGTGGAGAGTAGTGAGATGCCTCTGTAGTTGTCACAGGCTGCTTGTGAGCCTTTGTTCTTGTATAGGGCCACGATGGAGGCATCTCTGAGTTCTGTGGGCATGTCTTCCTCTCCCCATATGCTGGTCAGCACTATGTGGAATGCCTGGCCTTGTACACCTCAGTTGGGATCCCGTCTTTACCGGGTGCCTTGCCTGCACTCATTTGTTTAGTGGCTTTTTGGACTTCCTCTATTGGAGGAGGGATGTCAAGTTGTTCAATGGTGCGGTTTTGGGGGATCTGGTCAAGGGCGCTTTGGTTGACTGAAGAGGGTCGGTTGAGAAGCTGACTGAAGTGTTCTTTCCACCTGTTGCTGATGCCTATTTTATCTTTTATGAGAGTGTCACCGTCAGAGGATAGCAAGGGAGTGGTGGTGGGTTTTAATGGCCCATAGACAGTCTTGAGGGCACTGAAAAATTGTTTGTAGTTTTTCATAACAGCAAAACACTGGATTTCTTTTGCCTTTTTTTCCCACCATCGGTCTTGCATCTTCCTGATCTCACGCTGCGCTGTGGCTTGGAGAGACTTGAATCTGTCGTTTTTAGGAGCAGAGTTTGGGTTATTTTGCCACTCCATAAAGGCTTTGTTCTTTTTGCTCAATAAGTCTTCAATAGCAGTGTTGTTCTCGTCAACCAGTCCTGGTGGTTGTGTTGTTTGGGGCCTAGGACTGCCTTTGATGTTTCCTTCACTGCTTCTCTGAACTGGTTCCATTTATCGGTTGAGCTTCCAGTGAGTGGTCCCTTGGCAGACAGCTTGTCGGCCAGGCAGGACTGGAATGTTTGCAAATGAGATGGATCTCTACGACTACTCACGTTGTAAAATGCACGAAATGTCTGGGCATGTTTTGGATGGCGAGGCGCAATGTGCACTTGAAGAGTCTCTCTAACCAATCCGTGGTCTGTCCAGCATTCAGCTCCTCTCATGGCTCTGGTGATCTTTACATCCTGGATGTCTCACCGGCATACAATGATGTAGTCAATGAGATGCCACTGTTTTGATCATAGGTGCATCCACGTTGTTTTATATTTGTTCACCATTCTGAACACAGTGTTCGTGATGGTGAGTTCAAACTCTGAGCATTTGCTGAGTAGCAGTAGGCCGTTGTTGTTCATTTTGCCCACGCCGTGTTTGCCAAGCACTCCTTTCCATTTTCATGGTCCTGGCCAACACGGGCGTTGAAGTCTCCCAGTAGTATCAGCTTGTCATTTGTGGGCACTGAGTGCAGGATGGCACTCAGGTCAGAGTAGAACTGCTCAATGGTCTCCTCTGTGCTGGTCAGTGTTGGGGCATATGCATTGATGATTGTGGCATACCTGTCTTTGCTGAGAGGTAAACGGATCTTCATGAGCCTCTCGCTGATGCCCACAGGCAAGTCTGGCAGCTATTCAATTATTAGAATTTCTAGATTTCTTTTCATCTTTTTCATCTTTTTCCAAGGATGTAAGTACTTCATAATTAGATCATTTCCCAATGTTCCATGTTGTTTTCTCAAGAAGTGAAATCTCAGCTAGACTCTCTGACTCACCTCCTTATTTTTTATCAAAAGCATCTGAAAAATATATTATATGCTTTTAAAATAGCTTAAATGATTTAGAAAAAAATAAAAAAACCCAAACCCCAAGCTCTCTAGGCCATTCCACCACAAACTGAAATTATTGATGTGCCCATAAGGAAACTAAAGGATTTTTTCCAGTTTACATTCAAAGTGCATTACTTGTCTAGCACTACTATCATATTTTGAAGGTATAGTAATAGAATATAGTCATTCTCATAATCCTTTGGATTATAAAATTATTATAAAATGACTGAAAATTATTATGTAAATCCATAAATAATAAAACACACTTTCTTCAGGATAAAGAAATAAAAAATTTTAACTACTTTATGCTATTTTCAATCCAAAAGCATTTATTCAACACCTATGTATGCAGATTACTATTTTAGAATAGGAGATATGAAGAATATTTTTAATTAACTGAACCACAAATAGTTTAAATTCTCATATAGAGAGATGTAAAAAACATAGCTCTATGAAAAAGACTTGTGAAGGATAGGGTATTATTAACTATTACTGTCATGTAGGAGAATATATTGGAGATGGGTTTCTATTTAGACCTGGATTTCAAACTAGGACCAATGAGTGGAAGATGAAAAGAAGTTAATTTAAGCTTGATATCAGAGAGGACTCCCTTCAAATTAATCTATCCAGAAGAGGCATGTGATGCCTTCAAATTCAATAAGTCCCTCCTCCTTAGAAATCTTCAGACAAAGACTTGATAATCACTTGTTGGGAATATTAAAGTGGAGAATTATGATTCCATATATACACTGGACTGGGCATTCATTAAATTCTTCCCATCTCTGAAACAATATATTTCTGTTTAATAGCTTTCTGTTGATCTCTATTTTCTCAATAAATAAAAGCTTTCAATAAAATTTCAACATTTCTCAATTCAAATAGTGTCATTCATGGTTGATGAGATAGTTTTAAAAAATTAAAGAGGTTTTCATGCATGGAAAAACTATCAAATAAAAGTATCATTATATTAGAAGTCAGAAGACCAGCTCTACCATTTATGAGCTTTGAGAAATTTGTACATTTGATTACAAAATTACAAACTTCAAATATATTTTAAAGTACCCACCAAGTATAGAGCAATAGAATAAGCACTAAGAAAATTCAAAGATGTCCTGTTGACCAAATATTTCAGGAGTAATTTATTTTTTCAAAAAGATTGAAATACACTCTGTACAGTTTTCATTTCTAACACTAGTTTAAGAAATAGATATCTATTTTATTGTTAGTCTAATGTAAGGAAGTACTCTAATATAATAGCCAAAATTCTTATGAAACCTTAAGCTGTACATGATAATGTTTAGATCAAAGTAATATCTTATTTTAATAGGTTCACAATATATTTTGAATATTGGGTCTAATACCTGGTACTATATTTTTCTTTTTTAAAAACCCTTACCTTCTAGAATCAACATTGTACATTGATTTCAAGGTACCATGTTTTCAAAAGGATATTAAAACCTGAAAGACTACTATAATAATGTTCAAAGTAAGATGTCTCAAACTATCAAAAATTAATAGTTGAAGCAACTGGGAAATCAAAACATGGAGAAAAGAAGCTATGATGTGAGTATAACTAACAATGTCATCTGTGTTTCCCCAAGTAAAAAAAAAAATAAGCTCTTGTTTAATTAAAATAATTACTGCAATTCATTGATAACATGCTAATGAAAATGCTGGTTAAAGTGTTTGGATAAAGTGTATGTTCTTCAGTTTCACTACCATTATGGGTACCAAATGTTTGATTCTTGTTTTGGGAAAAGCAATGACCACATCTCTCATTAGATCATACCACCTTGAAAGTACTCAAAACTCAAAACCACAGAACTAACACTGAAAATAACATTAGAAAGAGAAAAGAGCCTTGTGGCATGGGCGAGTGTCCTCTACACCCCAGGAACAGTTCCAACTTTAATAGTAAAAAATAATGAAAAAGGGACATAACCATAAAAAGTAACTATGGTGGCAGGGATAATAAAAATGGAAACTCAGAAGAAGATAACAAAATAAAAGTTCTTAGATGTAGTCTCAAAGAAAGATATAAATTGGTATCTAGGCCTGGGAGAGCTCTTTCTTAATAAAATAAAAGGGATATAGGAAAAATTGGTAAAATAAATGAAAATTATACAAGAAAAAATGATATAAGAACCTACTGAAGATAAGAACTACTTAAAGAGCTGAATTGACCAAATTGGGGGTATGTATAAAAATTCACTGAAGAGAACTGCTTAAAAATCAGTTTGACCACATGAAAAAGGAGGTATCAATATTCACTTAGGAAAATTCACTTAGAATCAGTAATGTGGGAAAAGAGGTACAAAATCTCACTGAAAAAAGCAATTCTTTTTTTTTTATTTTTATTTGGTCATTTCCAAATATTATTCATTGGAAACAAAGATAATTTTCTTTTCTTCCCTCCCCCCTTCCCACCACCTCTCCCACAGCTGATGCGCAATTCCACTGGGTATCTTGATTCAAACCCATTTCCATGTTGTTGGTATTTGCATTAGAGTGTTCATTTAGAGTCTCTCCTCAGTCATATCCCCTCCACCCCTGTAGTCAAACAATTGCTTTTCATCAGTATTTTTACTCCCACAGTTTATCTTCTGCTTGTGGATAGTGTTTTTTAGATCTCTGCAGATTGTTCAGGGACACTGCATTGCCACTAATGGAGAAGTCCATTATAGAGAAGTTCGATTATACCACAGTATATTAGTCTCTGTGTACAATGTTTTCCTGGTTCTGCTCCTTTCACTCTGCATCACTTCCTGGAAGTTGTTCCAGTCTCCATGGAATTCCTCCACTTTATTATTCCTTTTAGCACAATAGTATTCCATCACCAACATATACCACAATTTGTTTAGCCATTCCCCAATTGAAGGGCATCCCCTCATTTTCCAGTTTTTGGCCACCACAAAGAGTGCAGCTATGAATATTCTTGTACAAGTCTTTTTCCTTATCTCTTTGGGGTACAAGCACAGCAGTGCTATGACTGGATCAAAGGGCAGACAGTCTTTTATCGCCCTTTGGGCATAGTTCCAAATTGCCCTCCAGAATGGTTGGATCAATTCACAACTCCACCAGCATTGAATTAGTGTCCTTACTTTGCCACATCCCCTCCAGCATTCATTAATTTCCATAGCTCTCATATTAGCCAATCTGCTAGGTGTGAGGTGATACCTCAGAGTTGCTTTGATTTGCATCTCTCTGATTATAAGAGATGTAGAGCACTTTTTCATGTGCTTATTAATAGTTTTGATTTCTTTGGCTGAGAACTGCCTGTTCATGTCACTTGCACATTTATCAATTGGAGAATGGCTTGGTTTTTTGTACAATTGATTTAGCTCTTTGTAAATTTGAGTAATTAAACCTTTGTCAGAGGTTTCTATGAAGATTTTTTTCCCAATTTGTTGCTACCCTTCTGATTTTAGTTACATTCATTTTGTTTGTACAAAAACTTTTTAATTTGATGTAGTCAAAATTATTTATTTTACGTTTTGTGACTCTTTCTACGTCTTGCTTGATTTTAAAACTTTTCCCTTCCCAAAGGTCTAACAGGTATACTATTCTGTGTTCACCTAATTTACTTATAGTTTCCTTCTTTATGTTCAAGTCATTCACCCATTCTGAATTCATCTTGCTGTAGGGTGTGAGGTGTTGATCTAAGCCTAATCTTTCCCACACTGTCCTCCAATTTTCCCAGCAGTTTTTTATCAAATAATGGATTTTTTGTCCCAAAAGCTGGGGTCTTTGGGTTTGTCATAAACTGTCTTGCTGAGATCATTTACGCCAAGTCTATTCCACTGATCCTCCTTTCTGTCTCTTAGCCAGTACCAAATTGTTTTGATAACCACTGCTTTATAGTACAGTTTGAGATCTGAGACTGCAAGTCCTCCTTTGCATTTTTTTTTCATGATTTCCCTGGATATCCTTGATCTTTTGTTCTTCCAAATTAACTTTGTTATGTTTTTTTCTAATTCAGTAAAGAAGTTTTTTGGTAGTTCAATGGGTATGGCACCAAATAAGTAAATTAATTTGGGTAGGATTGTCATTTTTATTATGTTAACTTGTCCTACCCATGAGCAATCAATGTTTTTCCAATTGTTTAGATCTAGTTTTAGCTGTGTGGAAAGTGTTTTATAGTTGTGTTCATATAGTTCCTGTGTTTGTTTCGGCAGATAGATTCCTAAGTATTTTATATTGTCTAGGGTGATTTTAAATGGGATTTCTCTCTCTATTTCTTGCTGCTGAGATGTGTTGGAAATATATAGAAATGCTGATGACTTAAGCGGGTTTATTTTGTATCCTGCAACTTTGCTAAAGTTGTTGATTATTTCTAATAACTTTTTGGTTGATTCTCTAGGATTCCTTAAGGAAACCATCATATCTTGTGCAAAGAGTGATAACTTGGTCTCCTCATTGCCAATTTTAATACCTTCAATTTCTTTTTCTTCTCTAATTGCTACTGCTAGTGTTTCCAGTACAATATTAAATAATACAGGTGATAATGGGCATCCTTGTTTTACTCCTGATCTTATTGGAAAGGCTTCTAGTTTATCCCCATTGCAGATGATGTTTGCTGATGGTTTTAGATATATACTGTTTATTATTTTAGGAAAGGCCCTTCTATTCCTATACTCTCTAGTGTTTTCAATAGGAATGGGTGTTGTATTTTATCAAAGGCTTTTTCTGCATCTATTGAGATAATCATGTGATTTTTGTCAGTTTGCTTGTTAGCAATTCTTTAATTATTTGAATTAGGCAAATAGAAGCTAATAACTCTATGAGACATCAAGAAAAAAATAAAACAAAATCAAATTATTTTTTTTAAAAATACAAGAATATGGGAAATATCTCATTGGAAAAACAACAGACCTGAAAAATAGGTCAGATACATAATTTAAGAATTAGTACTGGGGACATCTGGGTGGCTCAGTGGATTGTGAGCCAGGTCCAGATATGGGAGGTCCTGGGTTCAAATATAGCCTCAGAAATTTCCTAGCTGTGTGAACTTGGGCAAGTCACTTGACCCCCATTGCATAGTCCTTACCACTCTTCTGCCTTAGAAACAGTACATAGGATTTATTCTTAAATGGAAGTTAAGAATTTAGAAAAAAAGAGCCTAGACATAATATTTAAAGAAATTATTAAGGAAAAGTTCCCCTAATATTAGAAGGTAAAATGGAAATCAAAAGAATCCATTGATCATCTCCTTGAAAGAGATCCTAAAAAGAAGTCTGCCAGGAATATTTTTGCAAAATTTTCTTAACCCCAAATCAAGGAGAAAATAATGCAAGTAGCCAGAAAGAAAAAAAAATCAAGTATCATGGAATCAAAGTCAGGAAAACACAAGATTTAGCAGCTTCTACATTAAGGAATTAGATAATTAAATTACTAATTTAATTATTTAATTTAAATTTAATTTTAATGAATTTAATTTAAATTGTTTTAATGAAAAATTAAAATATGATATTCCAGAGGGCAAAGATGCTAGGATTAAAACCAAGAAACATGTATTAAAAAAAACAAAACTATAATCCTTCAAGTCAAAAAGTAGATGTTTAATGAGCACTCCCAACTATTCCTGCTGAAATGACCAGGGATGAATAGAGAATTTGACATTCAAACAGAAGATACAAGAGAAGCATAAAAAGATAAGCAGGATATAAATTTTAAGGGATTCAATAACGCTAAACTGTTAATATTTCTACATGGGAAGTAAATACTTATAGCTCCTTAGAATATTAGAGGATTTAAAATATGTGGAGGGCATGAGTATGCATTGACTATGATGGAAAGGATGGCCAAAAAGTAAAATTATGGGTTAAGAAAAAGGGATGTAGTAGGAAAAGTGGGAAAGGAGAGGGTTAACGGGGTAGCATGTCACATAAAAAAGTATATTTCTCTATGACTTTCTAAAGTCTAGATAAATAACAAAACAATAAATTAAGCACTAATTTGTAGTCTTTGCTGATTTCTGGAGTGTATATGTTTAGAATGAAAATTTATGAATAGGTAATCATAGTAAAACAGAGGTTGCTCCAATCTACCCCTGGATACATTCATGAAAATCTAGAAATTAATAGTTCCTCTTGAGAAATCAGGCAATTGATAGGAAAAAAACAAAACTTGAGATTCTTTCTTATGATTAGGAAAAAAGCTAATCACAAAGGAATTAAGATTTTACCAGAATATTTTAGCCACCCTCCACCAAGAAAATAATACACAGGATAAATTAAAATATTAGTGCTAATCTTCAAAATCTGGCCCCTTCAATCTTTACAGTCTTCTTAATGCCTTACTGCTCTTCATCTGTTCCACAATTCAGTCCAACTGGTTTTTTATCCCACTTTTTACAAAAGACAATATCCCAACTCCATAGATTTTCAATTCCTGTGACCAACATCTGAAATTTTATCCCTTTCATCTCTATCTCCTATATGACTTTGTTTCCTTCAAGTCCCACTTTCCACAAGAGAGAAATTTCTGGAAATACTTAATGCCAGTACCTTCTGTCTTGACTTTTGTCAGCAGCTGCTGGTACAGTGGATAAAGCTTGGAACTTGGCCTGACATCAAGAAGTTTGGAGTTCATGTGATCCTGGCCAAGTCACTTAACCTCTGCCTCAATTTCTTAAGCTGTAAAAAGGAATAATAAAGGCACATCCCTTGCTTGGTTGATATGCGGATCAAATGAGATAATACTGTACTTTTTAAAGTGCTTAAAATATTGCCTAGCAGAGATTATTTTTACCTTCTTTTGTATCCCCAGCACTCAGTACAGTTAGTAAAGATTTAACCAATATTTGTTGACTTGATCTGTCCAAATACAATAGGAGTTAACAGTGTAAAATGGTAGCCACAAAAGTTCTCTGACCTTGGTGTATATTTGGAAAAGTGTGTTCTCCAGGACATGGGTAGACAGTTTTGCCATGGACCTTCCTTTCAGCTTCACATATCAGAAACAACAACCAGAGTCTAGAAATCAAAACAAAGATCATCATAAAAGTGAATGACCTCAAGATATTGAGGTAGAAGTATAATTTGAAGTAATTGAGGCTACTAACGTGGAGAAGTGAAGTCAGAGGTCATAAAAATCAATATCTGCAAATATATGAAGGACATTCATGTGGAAGAGAAATTGGAATTGATTTCATTAGTTCCAGGGGATAAATACAGTGGCAATCTTAAAAACAAAAGACAGAGGCACATTTAGACATGATATAAAGAAACACTTTCTAACAATTAACACTTTACAGAAGTGACATTGGCTACCTCAATTTATAATGGTTTCATCATTATAGTGGTTTCATTCATTAGAGATTTTCATCAGTCTAAATGTCCTTTTGTCCAATAAATTGAATTCTTTTCAAATGCAATTTATATTTGGTGGACTCTGAACTCTGTTACAAACCTGAAATTCTGAGTGTTTCCATGATAATTTCTAATTTCTTATGAAGAACTATACATCTAGATCATCTAAAGAGTTGAAACTGTATCCATTTGGAAGGGAAAAATAAAGAATTCTAAATGAAGCAAAAATGGAGAAGAATTAATTAACAGACTACAGAAAAGAATAATTATTGGCATAATTTTATAGTATCAGCTATATATGCTTTCCTGGATGAGACAAAGTATTTTTTAAATTGCTTTTGTACAACTGACAAAATTTGGACTGTGTATGTAGACAGTAAATCTCACTGTTTTTACACCTCACTGGCCAATATATAGTCTTACAACTGGGTGAAGGAAACCAAGGCCAATATGGGAGAAGAGGGAGGCACAGAGTGCTATGATGACTGGCAGTACAAAGTTGGAGAATGAAGTACAAAGTTGAGAGAGAGCTTTCCAGTGCCCTATCTAGGGACAGAACAATTTACCATAAACCATATTACTTCATAGATTTTTTCCATGTTAGCAATACGTATTTTACTAATAAACTTGTGAAGTTTAATAAGTCTTTATAAAATAGGCCTTGGTTAACATGAAGCTGAAGACATTTTCTGGAGTCTTCAAAACTCAAACTATTGGTTTTCATTTTAAACACAGTGGCAAAAAAATAGGGAAAAAGTGATATTAATATGAAGCAACATAATTGTGTCTCTAAACCAAGTATAGTTTTAGAGTTAGTGTAAAGATCAAGTTTGAAGGGAGAAATAGTATAAAAAGAAAAACCATGATTCAATGAAAAAGTGATTGATACCAGTTTGGGATTAAATAATAGAAACCAAATTGGCCTCGGAGATTGTTTCACATAAATTTTATTCTCATGTGCATCATATTTTAAAATATTCTATTGATTTTTATTATTAGAAATTTTATTAAAGATTCTATATTTAAATTTTCTAAATATAATTAGGTAAAATAGGCATACTTTTTTTTTCTCAATTTGCCATACCTAGGTCCTATATGCTCAAACCACAAGGCCATAACTCACTACTGCTCACCTCATGGCAACATAATCTCTAGTACCCAAGGGAGAAATAAACAACTTTTTAAGTGCTGGCCTTACAAACCCAAGGCTATAAAAGTGACAGTAAATGTTATACCACCCATAGGCCAAAACTGAAAAATTCAAGTATTTATATATTTCTAAATATTCTGATAACCCATGTCAAGGAGTGTTTTTTGAGAATTAAATAATAATTAGGTGGTATGGGGTCCATTAAGTTTAAAATATAAATTAAAGTTGTTTAAACTTTCAGGAATTATAATAAATATTTTATTATTACTCTTAGTCTTCAACAACTGTTGCCCTTTCAAATCTGACTTTTTTAAACATCTTGGAATTTTTCTTTTTTTCACACATAAATAGTTTTAATTTTTGCTAGAGGAACTCAATGCAAAATTTCTATCTATAATCCTGGAGTTAATTTAATAAATTCATTTTGGGAATGTTTAGTAGCCTTGTGTGGCATTCCTCATCCTGGCCACTGCAATTAAGTCATCAGACATTTGTTGAGTCAAAGCTACTATAATAAAATTTATATCACTATAGTTATCAAAATATCCTTTTTATAGGAAACAAGAAGCTCAAGATTTATTGGGAAATTATTTTAGGAACACAAACTATTTTGACTTTTAATGTCATCTGTAGAATTTGAGCCCTTGAATGGATAATTAGTTTTTTTATTTATGTGAAATTTTTTTAACCTCTTCTACTCTCACAAAGCTGTATACAAAATAAAATGATGTATTAGTAAGGAAATGCTGTTAAGAGAATTACTAAAAGCATGAGGAAACTATTAGACTGTAGTTTTCAGTAGTCTGAAATTATCAGATTTGATTTTTAAATGATGAAACATCCAATAAGCCAAATGACTCTGCGCAAACATGTCTATGGAATAAATTATTCCAAATGAAAGCACGAAGGCTATTTGTTCAGCTGCTTTAGTGGTTGGAGCCTTCGGAACAAAAGCTATTATTGTTCAGGGTATTTTTTCACAGGAAATAGGCAGTGGCAAACATACAGTAGTTCAACACATGAGATCAGAGACGTCGTTTTTATAGTAAACTAAAAACAGATGTTGGAAGGACTTGAGACCTTTACAGAAATTATTAGTTACATTTGCCTTTGAAAGCAAAGAAAGTTTACAGAGCCTCACATACCTGATTATATTAAGAAAAAGACAGGTTTCAAAATCCAAGAGCATTAACTCATTCCAGCCAAAATGATCGCTACATAAATCCTGATTCCCCAACTCATGACTACTCAGTGGAACAACTAAGAAGGTATAAATGTTACACTGCAATTTTCAAATGCATATTCATTTTCATCAGACTTAAAATGCTAATTGTCCATATAATTTTTATTTATTTATTTTATTACCCCTTTATTCTAAGTAACACCAGAGCGTTCAAGTTAAATAGCAATAAGTTTTAGGTGCTTGAGGTAACTGACATTTTCATTATCAATCATTGAAATAAATTCATTTCTAGATTTTCAACATTTTCCATAGAAAAACTTCTGAGGCAACTGGCATATTTATTTTCTAAGATTAAAATGAGGGCCAGAAAACAGCACCTCTCTCATTTTAATAGGACAACGTCTGTTTCGGAGTGTATTTAAACTCTTAGAGCAGGTCAGCTTTTTATATGACTTTGGTCATGTCATTTATTTTAGCCAACTTGGTCATCAGTACTAATTCAAAGAGGCAATTTTAATCATATTACCATTCAAATCTATATACTTGTTTGTAAACTCCTCTACTAATTTTACCTGTTTGAATTTAGGATTGAATTGTATTCTCCCCTTATTCCCCAGGACAGCACATAGTAGGTACTTAGAAAATACTTATTAAATTGAATTGTTTAAGTAGGCAGAATGAAGGACAAGTACTACCCCATTTCCTACGGACATGGCTTGGATAAGGGAGTTTTTCAGAAAAATAATTCTTTAGAAAAGTCAATATAATTATTAATTCCTGGATGTATATAATGTAGTATTGTAGAGAAACTTCTTAGGATCATTGGTAGGATCTGGGAGGGGTGTCACAGTGACCTTATCCAATATTACAGATGGGGAACTATGTCCCCAAAAGGTTAAGTTATTTGCCCAAAGTCATGAATAAAATTAGTATAAGAGGTGAGACTTGAGTCAAGCTCCTCTGACTTCAGGGTCAGTACACTGGTATTAGCTATAAAATGAATAGATGGAGAAATTGAAACTTATATGCTATGACTTATTCAGGGAACCAAGGTAGTTACTAATGAAGCAAAGATTAAAGGCAATATTCTTTTTACTTCAAATCTAGAACTCATTATTATACCATACTCTTTTTTTGCACTAACTTCCCCTATGACATCATATCAACAAATATCTGTTACCTTCTGCATGCAAAGTATTATGTTGGAAATTGTAGGATATAGATGGATGTGTGTAATATATATATATATATATATATATATTCATTTATATTGTATTGTAGGTGTATGTGTATTCCTTGATTTTGAGAAACTCGTGATCTTTTCACAGGGACAATATGAATGCATTTTAATGAATTCAATCTCTGAAGCTGACATAAAAATTTAAGGAAATAATTTGAAATGAAAGTGTTACTTAAAAAACAGTCAAGATGAATTCGAAGCAACTTAAGGACTGTGCTTTACAAGTAAAACACTACTTCTTAATTTGAAAATATGGTACAGACAGCATTTGTTTCATCTTCCAAATACAGAGCAATTAGAACTGCTTGACCTCTAATATCGCAGGGAAACAACTGAACCATTTCTCCTTTAGGTTTTTATAAACATATTTAAAGCTTATACATAGGGGTATGTCACCCTCCAAAGGCATATGCCAATCACAGACAATATTTCATTTTATAGACAGCTGTTAGAACACTCAACAAAATTGACTTTGAGAACCATTATCTCCAAATAGCTAATGTCATTATACAATTATTACTATATTAAATGATGAAGCATTCACTGGATACAAAATACTACATACTCTCCTGATTCTCCTATTTTTCTTAGTTAGGCATTCAGTAGCCTCTCTGACCTGCTACATAAAGAAGATACAGGAAATACAAAACCCCTTATTAGGGAAACTGATTCACCTTTTCATAGTAAAACTAGCAGCATTAGCACCAAATCCCTTTGCCTGTGGAATGCTAATTTGAATTTTAACTAAATTCTAGTTCCCTAAGAGTCTTCTATCCTCACACTAGAATGAATGATCATCTGTCTCCAAGTCCAGTTGCCTCATTCTTTTCTCCAAACTCCTGATCCTGTGAGGTCCAAATAACAACCCTATAAAAACCCACTAGATTTTATAGGCCTGGGGAGAGAAGATGTTCCATTTCCTGTGGGGCCCCAGTAAGGTATCCATTTCTACACCAAGACCTCAGGAAAACTATTTCCAATAATTTCTCTAATTGCTCTTTTTTTCATAATTAACCCCATACTCTCTTCCTACCCAAAGAAAAACAAAAGCTGGCTTGCTGTATTATCTTGGACACTCCCTCTTCCCTCATACTGGACTATCATTTTTTAAACTTTCCTATATATGTGTTGATACATAACTGTTCAGTTTCTTTTGCTGGGTCTTCATCATAGTTATGCCTAGGAATCATGGATGCCCTCCATCACTCTATCCTTGACCTTTTCATCTTTGTCCTTCCTCTACTCTCTCATTTGGATTCAGTTATCCTCTCCATGCAAGTGTTTCATATTTTCAACTATTCTTTCTCCTGAACTCCAGTATCACATCAACAATAGTATTTTTGTTATCTTAAACTGAATCTTATAAGCATCCCAACCCACCATGTCTAAAACAGAACTCATCTTTTCCCCTTAACTAGTCTTTTCTTTCAACTTTTCTATCCATAACCATTATAGCACCATTTTATTCATATCTACTTCATAAATCTAAGCAATTGTCAATTTTTATCATTTCTACCTTTGCAATATCTCTCTTCTTCTTCACTTCTCTTGAGCCATATTATATATATATATATATATATATATATATATATATATATATATATATATATACTATAATTAGAGGGAATTTTGATGCTGAGAGTTTCCACACCAGTAAAACCATAGATTTAGTAAAAAAATGACATAATATAAAATTAATTGTAAGACACACTAAAAGCTCATTAATTAAGAATAATTTGGAGGCAGTGTGAATCAGTAAAAAGAAATCTGAAAAAGAATATTTTAAAGGAATGAAATATCATTCCCTTTAAATATATAATAACTCAAACCAAGCTCACAAGGTATTTATTCATTCAACCTGTTGCCTGCTAGGGCCTCTTAGGGGATATGTTTTAATAAATAGATAATACTAATTTAAATTAGCATATCAATTCCTTGCATATAAAAATGTCTCTAAAGTTTTAAACTGGAAAGTTTTCATTTTTCTTTTTCACAAGTTACTCATCTCAAAATGCTTTCTTTGATTTAGGGGTACTAGCCTCTCTCCTGGCTTTTCTCCTCAGAAGACACTCCATACACCAACTCTGTCCATTTTCTTTTCTTCTTTAAACCCCAACCCTGTGTCTTAAAATCAATACTGTGTATTGGTTACAAGGCAAAAGAGCCCTAAATGTTAGACAATGGGAGTTAAGTGAATTGCCCAGTCTCATGCAGTTAGGAAGTGTCTGCATTCAGACTTGAACCTAGAATCTTCCATTTCTTGACCTAGTTCTCAATACACTGAGCCACTTTATTGCACTCAAGGACTTGTATCCTTCCTGTTGTGTAGATAGAATCTACTCACCAGGCTCATCCTCCCCAAACTCATCCTACCTGGCATCCCATTTTGCCTATGTATGTTGTGTGAGGAAGAGGGCCTTAAAGGAAAAACTGATGTGAGATGAGGAGGAGTCTATCTCCACTGGTGCTTCAGCGGAATAGGTTCAGGAGCAGGAGCTCTAGTGCCTGCTGAGTGCTTGAGGGTTTTGTGGACTTTGGAAGCTTGGATTTGGGCTTCCTGACTCAGATTAGGGTATTTTATCTAGGTGATATTTTCTGTCTCCTTCCTACATTTCCCTCTTTTTAATTTAACTCCATTTCAATTAAAACTTAATTGTTAAAAGCTACTAACAGACTCATGTCTTAAGAGTTAATTTTATAAGTGGCAACCACAACAATTTTAACTTAATATTACATTTAATAATTTATTTTCATTATTACATTTGGCAGAGAATGGAAACCCCAGTTTCTCCTGTGACAGGTGGAGATACTAAGTACTAAGGAGGAACTTTGGGCATTTTGACTGGCTCTTTCCCATGCCTGCAATATTCTTCTTCATTTCCACTGTCTGACTTCTATGGCTTTTTTTAAGGCCAAACATAATCCCATATTTTATGTGAAACCTTTCTTGATTATCTTTAATTATACTGACTTCTCTCCAGTTCATCCTGTTTATCTTGCTTGTATGTGGTTCTTTGCCTGTTTTCTTTCCTATTAGACTGGAAATGCTTTGAAACTGGAAGGTGCCTTTGACCATTTTTTGTATCCCCAGAATATAGCACTGAACCTGGCATATAGGAAGCACTAAAAATAGGTATTGATTGTTTAAAAAACCTTGAATACTCTTGTTTGTATTTTCAATTTTTCTACCACAAACTAGGTCTTTATTAAATAATTGATTTGAATCTACTGAGAAATAGCATTAATCTCCATGAAAAAAAGAATTAGTATGATATTTTTCTTTGTATGTTCCCTAGAGCCTCCCACCAAGACTCTGAACATAGTGGGCCCTTTATAATTGATCTTCAAATTCAGTTACAAGGCAAAGAGTAATTTCAGCCTGGCTGTTGCTCAAAAACACAATATTTTAATGGGTAGAATGGCAATTAGTCTCATTTATTATATATTTAACATAATTGCCCAAATAATCAAGTGGCCAGTAACAAGAGAAATACAAAAAGAGAATAATAAATAGAAAGTTCTGAGGTCTGATATAGTTTTCAAGTGTACCTGTTTATCTGCATGCATCTCCCTCAGGAATGCTCATTTATCAAAACAAAATTATTTTTCCCAGGCTGTCCTACTGTAATCTAGTCAATAGTCCATGGGGGGGGGGGAGTCCAGATGCCCTAGAAACATATTTATTCTAAGAAAGTATGAAAAATGTAGCTTGCCTTATTCTTACAAGTTTCATTTTGCCCAACTTAGATAATTGATCTAATATAACTTTAGGGGTTCTTTAATTATATACTAAGCCCTCATAAGTATATAAGTACAAGACATAAAATATAAAAACATTCCATTCACAAAATGGTACCAGCTTTTCAGCATCAGCATAACACCAGGCAAGAGAAAAGAAGAATCATTTCCAGAGATTATTTCTCCTATAAAGGGAGGTGCCTCAAAGAAAAAAAAAGAACAAGTGATTATGTTTGTCCATGTTCTTTTTTGTTGTGTGTGTTCTATATGAAGTATCTCTCTCTTGCAATCAGGTCCTAAGTTATTTATGGCTTTAAATAATCAGTAAACATATTTCCTTGAGCTATGCTTCTTGAATTATTTCTCATTCAGAATTATCTTAGTGGTGTCTATTATTATGATTTTAAATGAGATTAATAGTTTCTATTTTGAATGAATGATTTGAAAACAAATAATAAGCAAAAATTAGAACAATATAAATTATTATAATGCTTAATATTACAAAAAAGCAAACATGGCCTTAACTTGAATATGTATATGTATGTAATATATAAAACATAACCGGAAGTCTAAAGGAAATAAATAGAAGAAAACTTGGGAAATCTGTTAAAGATATTAACAAATATGAGTTTTAAAAATCACCAAATATTAATGAGAGTATAGTTTCTGTACAATATCTTAACTCTGACAAGACACAAGCCCAGTGTAGTGAACAAAGAGTTATCATTTTGTATCTGTAAAGTACATGAAAGTTCTCCACAATAATAAATAAAATCATACAGCAGTTTAGTTTTTAAGGAACTTTTTCCATAAGGATCCTTTAAGGAGCTAGTACCATTGTTCCCATTTAGTAGAAAAGAACATTAAGGCTTGATTAGAATAAATGTTTTGCATAAGATTACATGGCAAGCACCTGACAGACCAGGTTTCAGAATCAAAGAATCTTACATGTGGTTGCTAGAAAACTTATTTACCATCTAGTAAGTCTATTGCCAAACAAGATCACCTCTCTATTATATCATGTAAGTGGTGATTCAGTCCATTTTAATGACTTCCAGAATGGAAAATGTTAATCAATTATTCCAACAGAAAACATTTACATTTTTGCTAGCTGATCTCATGTTTTTTTCATACATGGAGCACGTATATCTCTTTGCATCATCCTTAAATTTATACTTTGAGTTTAAGATCCTCATTCCTTTCCTTACCTCTGTTCTTCTACCACCAACCATTAAATGGATATATCTACCTGAAGATACACACATATGTGTGTGTGTGTGTGTATAAACTTTTTTAGTTGATTGCCAGGGATTTAAATTCTAAATCCCAATGAAATACACAAGTCAGAATGGAATTTTATGGTGGTTTACTTACAATAGAAAGAAGAAATTAAGAATGAGAGGGGGGAGGAATGGAAGGATAGCTGCCCTGGTCTGAACCCAGCAGGGGGTCCAGAGGCCTCAGATAAGGGGGTCTCCCAGAGGCTAATGACTCCAGAAAGCCAAGGAAAGGGGGTCCCAAGAGATAGGTCTTCCAGGGCCTGGTGCACCTAGAAAATCCAAAAAAAGGGTAGTCAGCCTTATCACTCACCATGTGATCATCTGAAGGAAGCAGTCTGAGGTCTCTCTCAGTAAGCTCAGGGCCACCTTTATATTCCAGCAACTGAAGGCCAACCACATCACCAGCAACCAACCCCAATGACCTACTCATGCCCAGCAGCCAACTTCCTCCCAACTGCCAGCCTTAACTGTCAGTCACTGACTCACCACAGCAACTGACTCTCCTAACTGTCAGCAACTGAAAGCCTGAAATTGACTCTGGTTCAGCAGGGGGCTCCCCAGTTCCTATTTCCTGTCATTGTGGGCTAGTTAATCCCTACACATCTCTATGGTAAGAGGACCCCCAGGTCCCCCATTAAATTAAAAAAGTAATAAAGAATTCCTTTTTACACTAGTTATCTTCCAATAAGTTCCATGAAAAGAAAGATTTCTATTATTTTCCTCTTTGTATCCCCAGTGCCATGTACAGTGCCCAACATAATGCAGGTTTAGTTGAATTTAATTAATTTATTTTATACAGTGCTATCATTCCATCATTATACTTCTTTTAACTTAATGTTTTTTTTTTCAAATAAGGGATAATCTTCTGGAGCAATATTTTAGTCATCCAGGCTACTAACTGGCACTGTGAATAGAGTACAGGGATCAGAGCTAAGAAGACAGGAGTTGAAACCCAGCCTCAGATACATATTATCTATGACTTTGGCAAATCACTCAAGCTCTTTTTGCCTTAGTTTCATTATATTTAAAATGGGTATAATAACCCCTATCTTCTGGGGTTATTGTGAGCATCAAATGATAAAATAATCATTTTAAGCCACTTACTAGTCCCAGTCACAATGGTAGGTGCTATACAAATGTTATTTATTATTACTGTTATCATATCACCCAGAAAAGGCAATACTTGTGGAAAAAATTATCTATCCCTATTATAAATATTACTAATTTATAATGATTATTATAAATTTGTACATAAACATTTGATTATGTGAGTTTTATTGCTTATTTCTTGCTTATATATTATTACTAGAGAACTTCAAGGTAAACTCTACTTCTTTCTTCTTCCTACTTTGTACCTACTTTGGAGCTTCTCCCTAATTTGGGATACATTGCATTTTTCTCTCTAGCAGAACATGTTCAGTCACTTCCTAAAAAAAATACTGTGATTGGCAAGAATCTAGGTAATCACACTTGATAATCATACAGAAGCCTTATACTCATTTTATGACAGAGAAGCATGTCTAGGAATACAAATCTTATTATAAGATAACAAGCATTGTCTTAATCAGCTATTAAATTCCTATATCTACTTTTTATTTGGAAAAGCATTGGAAGCAGCATTTAAGTTACCATCTGTATCATTAAGGTCTTATTTCCTTGCATTATATTTCACAAAAATGCGAAGGGTTCTAATTTTCTTTAAGTATTATAATTTTGACTATGAAAATCACTCTCCAGGAAGAAAGCAAAACTTTAAGTTATCAGCAGGTTGGCAAATAGCCCTACAGCCACACTGAGCAAACAATTATTTGTCTCTTATTTATCTTATATTTTATTTCACTATACTATGTTTACTGGATAAATTGAAAATAGAATACTCCAAGAACTTTGTTTTTTAAACAACCCAAAATGAAAACATACAGAACTATCAGGACCAAAATATAGCTTCAAGCTCCAAAAAAAATTTTCTGCAAGCAACCAGACAAAAAGAATTCAAGAATCACAACTACAAATACACAAGACTTTGCAGCAAACACTTAAATGAGAGAAAAACTTGGAACACAAAATTCCCAAAAGAAAAAGAAAAAGAAATATAACTAAAAATAAAATCCTGAACATTTTATTATTTTACTATATGAGAAGAGAATAGTTCTTAATAGAATAGAAAAAATTTAAAATTCCTGATGAAAAAACAAGGGATAAAACATGGGCGAAAGAGAAATTCAGAAAGAAAAATGTTCTTAAGCAATTGAAAGTAACTAAATGGTGGTGGAGTAGCTATATTCCAATGGGGTAAAGAGAAATTAGTAGCATTTAAAATGTTAATATGTTTAAAAAATATCAATATAACAAATAAGACAAATAGGAACTGGGATGGTTTCATTCCATTATGACAGAAGAATTGAAACAAAAGATAAATAAAAGGAAATCACTATAAAACAAAGGAAAAAATAAGGTGAAGCTTATGTCTTAGCTGTTCAGTAGGGCATACTGTCTTCACTTATATAATATTCAGACATTCACCAAGTTAGAGGGGCCCTGAATTCAAATGCTTTACCCTTGTTATTTCCATAGAGAAGTAAGAAACTGAATTAAAGGAGATAATGGCTAGTTCAAAAGTCAGAATAATTACTCTTTTAAGAAAATATAATTCCTATTACAGGGGAATGGGAGAAATTTAGTCCTATCAAATTCTAACCTCCTAGTTGCAAACATCAAAGACAATTCTACAATATCTTCCATAACTTAGTGCTTTCAAGACTTTTAATAAGCAATGCTTTCAATATAGGAAAGATTAAGGGGAAAATAAAAATAAAAAACATCTTCCTATCCACAGTATAGAGTTGCATATGAAAACAATGGAAGGGATTGACTCAGACAGACCTGGAAAGACTTTCTAATTTGATGTAGAGTTGGTGAGTAGAAATAGTAAAACAATTTGTACAATAACTACAACATGGCAAAGAGAAGCAAATTTGAAACTTATGAATTCTAAGCAAAACAATGAAATATGATTTCAGAAAGCATTCTTTCCATTTCTTGACCAAAATTAGTGATGGACTATAGGTGCAGAATGAGATATATATGTTAAGATATTACCAGTATGTTTATTTGTTTATTTAGATTATATTAACTAATAAGAAGACAGGATTGTTTTGGTAAAAAGGAATAAGGATTGGGGAAGAAAAAGTGGTGTCTAGTAATAGGGATGCCAAAAAAATCAAGAAAAAAATTAATATCAATAAGACAGTTAAAGAATATTTATGGAAGCAACCAGAAGAGTGTTCATAGAGTAGCACACTTAGGTGAGACAGTTTTTGAAATATCATGCTTATTAAGATATATATATATATATAATATATATACATCTATACATAAAAATACAAATAATACAAGCTATATTAAATGAGAATCATAGTTTCTTTCTCTTTTTCTGTTCTTCCTTGTAGATAGAAATATTCATGTGTCACAGTCAGAATAATAAAAATTAAAATATCTTAAAAAGAGAAAAGAGAATAATTAAAATAAACACCAGAAACAAATCTTAATTCTACTAGATTTTTAATTCTTCTGGACAGTTTCATAACTGAATAATAGAGTAAAAAAGTAATTTTAAAGTTGTGTTTTAATATATATGTTATATGTGTATAATCCTTTTTAATACAATAATTCCCTTTTATACATTAGAAATGCTTTTAAATGCCAAGCCACATACCCTTGTTTTTCATTATACTAAATTAATTGTTTCTAAACCTGCATCTTTAAGGTGTTGTTTTAGAAAGTAGTATGACATCACTAAAATCTGGAAAACAGATTCTCTCTCTTAAGTTGTGCCAGAATTCCAGGAAAACATAGCTATTTTGAAATTACAGGAAACAGAAGCAAACCATCTAAAATATTCTTACTGTTTGGTTGTATCAAATTTAAGGAGCACAGATAGAGGGGAAAAAGTCTTAAAATGAGCCAGTTATGAACAAATTTCAGTTGTGGTGAGGCTGAAAATCTCACAGCTCATTGACAGGCTTTCTGTGAACACAAACTACATCTAAAAATATATAACCTTCAGACCCCCATATTTGTAATGGTCACCAAAAAAAAAGGCATTTTCTGAATGTCTAACATCAGCAATTTTCATTACTTAAGCAAAAGCTATTGCTTTTACTTTTGCTAGCATTATGTTCATAACTTAGTTTAACACTTTTTTCTTCATAAGTCTTCAAGTTGCAGATGCTATAAGTATTGGAATTAGTACTCTCTCTAGAAAACTTTGTCAAATCCGACTCCCACTAGTGAACTAGATTCCCAAAATATAGCTAACTGCTTCTTTCATCGTGGTTTTATCATTAAATAATTCTGAGTGTCTATCTAATATTTTAAATATATATTTTGCTAGAGACTCCTTCCAGTATGCTCCCTCCAGTATTAATGAAACAGTTGACACTTTCCCAATACAAATCAACCAAATAGCAAAAGTTTATACAAAAAGGATATTTACGGATATATACATACATGTATAAATACATGGGCATATTTACATATGTACAAATATATGTAAAAATAACACATGTGTGCATACATATGAACACATATGAAGGCAAATTGAAAATTAAAACATGGGGGGTGAGTGGAGTCCAGATGGCCACTTAGAAGCAGCAAAACTCCAGACTTCTGTGATAACTCTTCAACACTAATCAAAAACAAAGTGCTTCAAAGGGAGAAAAAAACAAATATAACAACAGGACCAAGTCAGGTCCATTCAACTTAAAAGGTACATGAAGAAGGCTGAATTCTCAGGTTTAAGGGAAAGGAAGAAGGAAGATCCCAGGAAATCTCTCTCACCTACTGTGCTGAGTATCCAGCAGTAGCTACTGTCTCAGGGTTAGGTCTTTAGCCCAGATGGAATGCTTTGCTGCCACAGCTGTGCGAGGCTCAGGTCTCTAACCACAGCTGGCAGGGAGTCAGATGGAGGAGAGGTGCAGAGGGGAGGGCAGCCTAGTCACAGCCACCACTCTACAACTTCGGCCTCTGCTTCTTGAGCTTTTTGGCCTTAGGGCACATCCAGCTTCTCAGATCAGCTCTGCCTCAGCTTAATCAAGTCTATCAATAGGGCAGATAAGAACAAGTCAGAAGGCAAGGATGCTCAATCTATAATACCCTTCCCCCACCTATTGCACTGAGAGCTGCAGTAAGAGTTTTGCTGACTCAGGTGCCAGGGCAAAGGCTGCAACCACCACAGACTACCTTGATAATAGGGTAGTAAGTCCAGCTCCTTTTAGCCTCTACACCTTCACCTTCACCTTCAGCTTCTGCTGCCAGCTGGGGAAGATCTGAAATCAGGGCTCATTAATACTCCATCAGCCTAATCTAGTCATTCAGCAGAGCAGAGAAGAAGTCCCTTCAGCACAGATTAGCCCAAACCCACAGATCCACCAAATAATCATAGGAGCAAGATTGTAGCCAATGATGGGGGAAGGATGGGAGATAGAAAATATATGAGTAAACAACAGAACAAAGAAATTACAATCAACAACTTCTATCCAGGGAATGAACAAAGAGCAAATGGAACAGAGGAGGACCAAGGAATACTAAGCAAAAACACAGAAACTCTAATGAATTGGACTCAGGTTTTGGAAAAACTAAAAACAAAATTCAAAAAACAATTAAGAGAAGTTGAAGATAGTTGGGGGAAAAAACTTAAAAAGCAAAATAAGTCATCTGGAAACTGTAAACCTTAAAATTTCTTAGACTTATGAATGTTGGAAATTTCACCATTGGGAAATTTCATACTTGAAAAATTTCTTACTGATAGTCTATTGGAATGTGAACCCCCTTGGCATGGGAGGGTCCTCCTCCTCCCTACTTAAGATTACTTTAGGACAGAAACCTTTTGCTGAACATTGGAAAGGGCTTTGACCTATGCTTAAGCATAGAACAGGAAGTTCTTTGAGTCATGATTGATTTTAGAATTGATACAATAGAGATACTTGGAATGACAGAACCAGGTCTTGGAACTTCCAATCTCCACCCTGCTCAGGGTAACAGGATTTAGGAAGGGCTGCAGCAAAGGATCAAGATTTAATTATTTGAGAATATGACTTTCAACAGACATGTGCAAAGGGGTCAGACCTCTGGGCGGTCCTGGGTTAAGCTAGAGCCACCATTGGCACAGGGAAGACATGGACAGTGATTGGTAGATGTGAGAACTGAGGGGAGGGAACTCGGATGGTTTCCAAAAAGATAGCGGGGTCTGAGGACTGAGGTGGTTGGAGAGTTTTTGCTCTGAGAGGTTGTACTCTGAGAAGCTTTCTCTGAAGGAGGCTGGAGGTGGAGGCCCCTGAGACTGTTTCTCCATTTTGGTCACTTGAGTGATAGGGAATGATCTCTTTTCTTTGTCTCAGCTATCTAAAGGCTTGGGCCTTTGGCTCAGCCTAAGCAGAGGGGGTATTTAAGCCCTATTCCCTTCTTTCCCCTTTCTGTCCCCTTTCTCTCTCTCTCTCTCTCTCTCTCTCTCTCTCTCTCTCTCTCTCTCTCTCTCTCTCTCTCTCTCTCTCTCTCTCTCTCTCTCTCTCTCACCTTTCTTCCTCCTGTTTGTAATTAAAAACGCCATAAAAGGTTGACTGCTGACTTGGGTTTTCATTTAGGAATTACATAGCTGAATTCCTTGGCGACCTTAAATTAATATATATCAATCTTTTAAAGTGATTTCCTTGTCACAAAATCCATTAGGGCTTTCTTTGATGGCTTGTTGAACTTCTTTTTATGATATGAGATTATTTAAATATTTGATTTCTTCTGTTAATTGAGGCAATTTTTATTTTTGTAAATATTCATCCACATCACTTAGATTGCTATATTTATTGACATATAATTAGGCAAAAGGATTTTTTAATGATTGCCTTAATTTCCTCTTCATTAGAGTTGAGGTCTCCCTTTTTATCTTTGATATTGTCAATTTGGTTTTCTTCTCTCCTTTTTTAATTAGATTGAGCAGTACTTTGTCTATTTTATTTGTTTTTTTTTCAAAATACCAGCTTCAAGTCTTATTTATTAATTAAGTAGTTCTTTCATTTTTGATTTTATTAATTTCTCCTTTAATTTTTAGGATCTCTACTTAAATTTTCATCTGGGGATTTTTAATTTGATCCCTTTCAAATTTTTTGATTTGCATTTCCAATTCGTTGACATCTGCCCTCCCTAATTTGTTAATATATGAACTAAAGGATTTAAAATTCTCCTAGAGTTCTGTTTTGCCTACATCCCATAGATTTTGAAAGGATGTATCATCATTGTTGTTTTCTTCAATGAAATTATTAATTGTTTCTATGATTTGCCACTTAACCTAACAGATTTTAGAAGATCATATTATTTAATTTCCAATTAATTTTTTTTATTTGGATCTCCATGTACCCTTATTAATTATTATTTTTATTGCATTATATTCTGAAAAGTTTGCATTTATTATTTCTGCTTTTCTTGGATTTGTTTGCCATGTTTTTATGCCTTAGCATATGGTCAGTCTTTGTGTATGTAACATGTGCTGCTCAAAAGTATGTGTTTTCCTTTTTGTCCCCATTTATTTTTCTCCACATATCTATTAACTCTAATTTTTCTAAGATTTCATTCACATATCTTACCCCTTTTTTATTTATTTTTTACTTTGATTTATCTAGATCTGATAGAGGAAGGTTCAGGTCTCCCACTAGTATAATTTTGTATCTATTATATCCTTGAGCTCCACTAGTTTATACTTTAGAAATTTGAATGATATGCCATCATATCATTGATATGATATTCATATGAAATATGAATGATTGGTGCATACATGTTGAGTACCGATATTTCTTCATTGGATATACTGGCTTTTATCAGTATGCAATAACCTTCCCTATCTCTTTTAACTAGATCTATTTTTACTTTGACTTTGTCAGATACCATGATTGCAACAGCTGCCTTCTTCTTCTCAGTTGATGACCAATAGATTTTGATCCAGCCTTTGATCCTTATTCTGAGAGTATCTGCCTACCTCATATGTGTTTCTTGTACACAGCATGTGGTACGATTTTGATTTCTAATCCACTCTACTATACGTTTTTATGGTTGAGTTTACCCCATTCACATTCAGAGTCATGATTACCACCTGTGTATTCCCCAAAATTTTGATTTCCTCACCTAGCCCTGTCCTTTCTTCCTTCACTATTTCCTCCTATGTAAGTGGTTTCCTTTTAATTAGTCTCTTTAATCCCCACTCTTATTTTCCTTCCATTTCTACACCCTCTCTTCTTATTCCCCTATTATTTTTTTATGGTTTATTAAATTTCCTCCACTCTCTCTTTCCTTCCCTTTTTGTATTTTCTGCCCCACTCCCAAACTTGATTTCTCTCTCACTTTCCCTGTAGGGCAAGATAGAATTTGATACCCCCAATGGATCTAGATGCTCTTCTCTCTCAGAATTGATTCCACTGAGAGTGAGAGTTGAATGTTACCTATTAGCACTCACTTCCTATCCTTCTTATAATAGTATTCTTCCCCCTCCCCCTCCCATGAGCCTTTTTATGTGGTATAGATCATCCTATTTTTTTTTATTCTTTCAAGTTTCTCTTGGTGCCATCTTCTATTCCCTCCCTTTTATTATTTTTTTTGCATATCATCTTAAACCACTTAATACCCCAAACTCTACTTATGAATAATTTTTCAACTACTATAATAGTGAATACAATTTTTCAGAGGTACAAATAACATTTTTCCATATAGGAATATAAACAATTTTATCTTATTGAAGCTCTTAAAGAAGAAAATGAAATAAAAATACATCCCCCCTTTCCTCTGTCTTTCTTATTTACCTTTTCATGTTTCTCTTGATCTTTGTGTTTAGATACCAAACTTTCTACTTAGTTCTGATTTTTTTACAAATACTTGGAAATCTATTTTGTTTAATGCTTATACTTTCACCTGGAAGTATATAGTCAGTTTTGATGGGTAGGTGATCTTAGGTTGAAGACCCAATTCTCTTGCCTTTTTGAATATCATATACCAAGCCTTGTGATCCTTTAGTGGGGAAGCTGCCAGATCTTGTGTAATCCTGATTAGTGTTCCTTGATATCTGAATTGTCTCTTTTTGTCTTATTATAAATTTTTTTTGTTAGCTTGGAAACTCTTAAATTTGACAATTATCTTTTTGGGGATTGTCTTTTGAGGATTTAGTGTAGAGGGTATTCTATGAACTCTTTAAATGTCTATTTTGCCCTCTTATTCAAGAACATCAGAGCAGTTTTCTTGGATAATTTATTGTAGTATGATGTCAAGATTTCTGTTTATTTCTAGGTTTTCAGGTAGACCAATGATTCTCAAATTGTCTCTTCAAGATCAGTTTTCATGGTCTATCATCTTGTCATTAAGATATTTTACATATCCTATTTTGTCAGTCTTTTGACTTTGTTTTATTAATTATTGCTGCTTTTGCAAGATCATTGACTTCTAATTGGCCAATTCTGGTCTTTAAAGGCTGATTTTCCACTTTAATCTTTTGATTTTCTGCTATACTCTTTTGATTTTCTTTTTCAGTTTGGTCTATCCTGCTTTTCATGGCTTCCAGCTGTTTAATTTTGGTCTCTAATTGAGAGTTCCTGTCTTTTAAACTGTTATTTTCTTTTTTTGAACTATTTCCCACTTTTCTTGCCAATATTCTTCCATCTTTTTTATAAAGTTCCAATTTATATTCTTCAAGAGCTTGTGGCCAATTTCCATTTTTTGGAAGGTTTGGATACATTTATTTGTTCTGCCTCTTCTGCTAACCCATCACTCACTCACTGATTCTAGTGTGCACTGGCTCTGAGTCTAGAATGCTGGCTTCATAGGTGGGGTGGGGGAGGGTAGGTCAGCTTGCATTTTGGTGGTAGCTATTTCACCCCCTTGTGGTCTGGAAATGCCCAAATCCAATGTACCTTCAATGCTGTGTCCTAATGTGGAGTCCCTTCATTCATGTGAATTTGTTGGGGGTTTTTTGGCCTTTTGAGGTAGTCTATATTGGGAGACATTGAGGAGTGGTAGATTCCTGTATCTAAACTGCAGCCATATTTACCTGGAAGTCTGAACTATGTATCCTTTGGGGGTAAAAAGAAAACCTTCTTTTTCCTGGACTCAGTTTCCTCATTTATGTATGAGTGAAGCTAACCTGGACTTTGCATTAAGTTAATTAATTAAGTCAAAGAAGAAACCAATTATAAACAAGAAAATAAAAAAAAATCAAAATTTCACCTGGTGGAAATTGGGCAGAGAGACTTGAGATAGTTATAACATATCCTATAGAGACACATATAGATAATCCTTAGAATGGTGGTGGATTAATATATCATTTCTTTTAAATTGTGTGTTCAAATAAAACTGTATAATGCTCTTAACGTGATGATTTAGCATATAGAGATACAATTTTTGTCAGGTATAATTTTCTGACCTTAATCTACTATTAATCAATGAAGTGAAGATTTTTTTAATGCTTACTTGAGGGTCAGGAATTTCTCTCTTTGATTTTCCTCATCTTTTATAATTTAAAAGGATATATTATTTCTGAGAGAGAAAAAAAGAAAATTAGGATAAGTATGAAAATGGGCTTAATAGTGAAATTTAATGTAACATCTCAATTTTGAGATGCTACAATATTTGAATAAATTTCATGTTAAAAAAAAGAAAATAAAAAGATGTTTCTGTAACCTCATTTAAAAAAAACATCAAAATGAAAATTTGCCAGATTGTCAGGGCCAAAATATGAAATTTTAAGCTCAAATAAAAAAATTCTGTAAGCAAGCAGACATTAAGAATTCAATAACCAGTAGTGAACACAAAAGAGTTCGCATCTGAGTGTTTTAAAAGTCAGAAATATACCCACATCAGTAGTAACTTAAACATAATGAAGATAAAAGTCATAGAAAAGTCGTGGGAAGTTATTAATAATGAAGCACATATATACATATGTCAAATAGTTTTGTTTTAATAAATTATACTTATTGATATATACATATGCATATATATATAAATTCATATTTATTTTTATAAATGCTTATACAAATATACATGGATGTGTATATGGATATATAAATACAAAGACAGAGATCGATGAGAAAGAGAAAGAGATGGAGAGATGGATGGAGTGATGGATGGAGAGACGAATGAGTGCATGGATAGAGTGGAAGATACCAAAAAACATCCTCCATAGCAGTGGTATAGTATCCTCATTGTACAATGTTTCCTGGGTGATTGGCTTCAAACATAAAGGGATAAAATTTGTGAGACTCAGATGTAAGTAGCACATGGGATTGAGTGATACTTCTAAACCTCTGGCCTTTTGGAGTTCACTTCTCTCTTTTAAAAAGTTCCCATTAAGTTTGGGAATATTGACCTCAGGTAGGTTGGCCTCTTCAAGGATAGTGTCTTGGCTAACATTTTCATCTATTGATGATCTAGATGAAGCAGATAACTAAGCTATAATACTGGTCTCATATAGACTTGACAGCTGTTGCTAATGGCTCAAGGTATTGACTCTGGTTGCTGATATGCCTTTGATGACTTTTCAGCTCTTCTGAAGCTCACTTGGCTTAACTTGGTTAATGCTATCTCCAGATATTCATATACCTATGAAGAACAAACATGAAAGAAATATAGGTACTTATTCACAGAAATATGACTGCCAGGTGGAGATATAGGGCAATTATTGTTCTTCCCCCATCCAACTTCTCACTGCAATCATACTCACATGAAAGCACCATGGAAAATCATATAAGAGATCACTTACATGAATCTTTGCTATGTGCCTTTTGTTCTGATTCTCCATGCAGTTAGAAGCCTCATCATCATCTCAGTACATACAAAATCCTCAATCACTCATGACAGGAAAAAGGATTACGTCCAAGTATGGAATATTAGGTAAGTTTTGTATAATCTACCAGGAAGGACAAGTTCCCACAATCTCTAAAATATGTCTTCATTTACCAGTCCACATATTCCAGTTTTGTTTTAGAATTTGATCTTGTAATTTTTCCATTACAGTTTCTTATATATCTAATCATCTAAATTCAAAGGAGAAATATTTTTTCACACACTAAAATTAAAGCAAACACTAAGAAATTATAATAACCAATCATAGCCCTGGGATAAAAATAAGAATATAGTGCCTTCCTTTTGTTTTAGAGGTAAAAAAAAAGAGAGAGAGACAAGATGTTACATACACTCAGTACAGGGATACCTAAGTTTTCATTGATTTTTTCCTCAAAAAAATTTGTCTTAGTTTTCATTGGTTGCCTTGGTTTTCCTGCCCACATACCCTCACTGCTAATTTTGCAAAACAAAGAGCAACTCATACATTCTCCTGCTCAGTGTGGCATTATTTTTTCTTTGTGTAAGCATCACCCTGGGCATCTAGCCAAACAATTGCATTCAAGGATCAGGCTGGGGGTTCAATCAAAGAGACCAAAGCCCAAGTCATCATCAGACTCTTCTGCTCTTCTGCAGGCAACAGGCCTCCTTTCATCTCCCTTCCCACCAGATTACTGCTCCTCTGCATGATCGTGTCTTCAGTGTTTTTGCTGCTAAACTTGCCAATGACCTTGAGCCGCTCCTGATCTGCAGATGCCAATACTGTCTAGGGTCTTCTTCAGGTCCTTGGAGTTGGGGGAGTCATTGGTGCCAAGGACAGCAAAAAGGTAGGTAGCCACATAGTACATTCTGATGGTCTGGTTTCTGCTCAGGTGCTCACTTATTCTTTACACTAGACTTTAATCTTCATTACGTTTTAATTTCTTATTGTTTATAGTATTAAACACTATATTTATTCTCTATGAAATGTGTTTTTGGCATGTATTTTTGGGTATCTAGAATGAATTAATTGGATTTACATTGATTCAAATGGAAATAATTGCTTTGATTTTCATCAGTTTCAGATTTCATTGTTTTCAGATGGATTATTGAGGGGAAAAAACTGAGGTATCACTGAAATAGTCACTGTGTTGTTTTTCTTAATTGTTTCTCTTTATTAGAAGCAGTGGTATATTAAATAATAACCTAAACTCACAAGCAAGGAGAATGAAGTCTAAAGAACTCAAGACAGGACTAAAGTGTTTTCCTGGCTTGATGATGCTGGGAAACTCTATTAACCTTTCACCTTTTTAGGCAACTCTCAGGGCTGTAAATTTCATAAATGTGCCAACCAGCATTGATTATAGAAGCCCATCACCAGGAATTCCCTACATTATCTGAATCATAGGACAAGTATCTATTCTTATTTTCTTATGATGAAAAATGTTTATTTTTTATTACAGTCCATTAAAATATGACGTAACATGATGTGAAAATGAAAGGCAATAAAAAACTTATTTTTTAAGAAACAATAAAGTTTCACTTAAATTTGGTTTAGTTATGATTATATTCACATGTACATATCTATAATTACCTTTCACCTTAATCTTATTAATTCTACTACCTGACTCCCAACTTCATCATTCAAATGAAAACATTCCCTTGAAATTATTAACATTCTCCTAATTGTTAAATCTAATGACCTTTTCTTAACTCCTTAACTTCTCCAAATTCTCGAACTAATCCTCCTTAACTTCTCCATTATCCTTGACACTGGATAAATATTTTCTCCTTTATATTCTTTTCTCCCCATGTTTTTGTGAAATCACTCTTTTTAAAATTTTCTTCCCAAATATCTTACTGATCTTTCTCAGTGTCCTTTTGCAAAGGAAATGATGGAGATCTCTCAAGTGTGGAAAAGAAAACTGAATCAAGTTTTGGACTTTCTGCCACTCAGGTGGAACAAACAGCAGTTGGAATGTTATAGAGAAGATATTGACAAGAATAACAGTTGGTGAGGTGAGGGGGAACTTGGAGAGTGAGAGTTGGTATCATGGGGCTCTTTTTCCTGGCCTTTGGACTGGAAGGAGCACTCTCTCCCCATCTCTTGATAGAAGTACCTCTATTCCTGGATCTTTCCCAACTGCGTGCTCTACCTGGATTCCTGTAATCATGCCATCAAACAAAAGAATTTAAAGGGGGCTGTTTGAACTGTAAGGCTGGGCTGAAGGGGCATCAGCCTAAAGAAACAGGCCCATCCAGCTCTGAAGGTCAGAACCTTTTCTTCTTCTTGCTGTCTACTGCTAAAGACTTTGAATTTAAGAAAGCTAGAACAGATTAGCATAGACAGTAATAATAAAAAAAAAAAACCTCCACCAGCCTTTGAGGCCTGGTTTCAGCTCAAAATCTGAGAGAGGCTCAAACCCAATCTAGGGAAATTCCAATTCCCTCTTCCCTGATACCTCCCCAATCCAAACTTGTTATTAAAATTCATCTTTATTTAAATAAACCACAATCAGATAAGATGACTATCATTTCAGGGGGGGCATAGAGGTAGCTGAACCTAAGGACAGCCATTCAACCATAAATGGTCCTTATTGGACCCCTGCTGGGCAACCTTGGTCTGGAGGGAGGCTTGTCCCTCGGTGGGGGGGGGGGGTCCATGCTTACCTGCTCTGGGGTATCTTCAATATCAATCAATAGAGAAGTTATCCCTTCAGGCTATAATAGTTGGCCCATTCCTCAGGAAGACCATTTTTCAAAGATAGCCTCTCAGCAGGGGCATTTTTCTCCTTTTACTTCACCAGCATACATATTTCCTCTATCCCTTGAACTCTTCCATTCCCTGTTACATAACCTTCCTTATCCCCTGTACCTCTTCAGTCCTCTACAATTCATTTAACTATTACATAAGGCATTGTTCTAGGCCTTCTTCTCTTCTTTCTCTTTATTATTTCACTTGCTATCTCATCAGTTTCCAAAGATCAAATTATCATCTCTATGACGATGATTATTGAATATAATTATTCTGTCAAAAACTTTATTTTGTTATCTGGCCTCACATCTTCAACTGCCTATTGGACTCTCAAACTATATTACTCTGTAAGCATCAACATGTCAAAAACTGAACTGATTATCTTTATCCCCAAATCACCCCTTATTCCTAACTTCCAGGTTAAGGGAATTTTTCTTGAGAATATCACCATATTCCCAGTTACCAAGGCTCCCAACTTATATTTTATCCTCAATTCCTCATTCTTTCCTCTTATATCCAACATGCTGTCAACTGTTGATTTTACTTTTGTATCATGCCATGTATATGCTCCTTTCTCTCCTTTGATACCACCATCACCTTGGTGATCATTAGTGTCTATCCTCCAGTCAGTTGTCAAATTGATCTTCCTAAATCTAAGGTCTAACCCTAAAAAAATCCTTTTAACAAACTCCAGTGACTTTCTCTCATGTCTAAGATCAAATATAAATCACTCTGTCATTCATAGTCTTTCATAACCTATCCCTACCATTTCATTCCAGTTTTCTTTCACCGTACATCTTTCCCCAACATACTCATCAATTCAGCAACACTTGCCTCCTTGAACAGACAGTTCATCTTGTGGCTCCAGGCATTTTTTATATATGTTTTATGCATAGAATGCCCTCCCTCTTCATCTCTGCATCCTGGATTCTCTGATACCTTCAAGGCCTAACTAAAATTGCACCTTCTTTAGAAAGGCTTTACCTATCCCTCACAATGCTAGTATATTTATTTAATTATGTTAATTATTTACTATTTAGTTTGAATATAGATTACTTGTACATGTGTGTTTGCTTGTTGTCTCCCCTATTTGATTCTGTGCCTCTTAAGGTCTGGGACTATGTTTTGTCTCTTTTGTATCCTCTGCATTTAGCATGGTGCCTGATAGATAATAGGCATTTAATAAATACTTATGGAATAACTTTCTGGTGAAGCCAAAATATGGGAATGGTCAGTGTGGGAGTCATAACAGAAACTGAAGTACACTAATTTCACCTTTTGAAATGAAGAACTTAACAGGGGGAACAATTATTTAAGGGTTATTAGTGGCATTCCTAGTTATTAACATAGTCATGCATGAACTTTTAAAAAAGGGTTTGTGAGTGTTGGTGTACTCACACAACACAGCAATGTTTGGGAAAGTATAGAAAGAAACAATGTGTATTTTGACTCTAATGTAAGGCTTCTGAGATGGACAGGGCAGTTAAATTCAGAAGTGCTCCTACTAAAAATGTGGAGTTATCAGAGACCAATAAATGTTCAGTTAATTAAAAGAATGATAAGGATTATAAGGGGAAGAGAGAGAGGATGAAGGGAATTCTGTTCATATGCAATAGTAATTTCAGCTATCACCATTTTTCACTGATAGGAATAATATGCATGTAGTCTATAGGGAAAGCAATGTTTGAGAAAGGATTTATGAATTGCACAATAAGAATAATAATAACTATGCCTTAATAAATGTAGCAAGAAGATCAAGCAAACAAATTAGAACCTGTGACTGAAACACTAGGGATTATCAATGGCTATGGACCATCTATAACTTATTTCTTATTCTTAAAGATTGACTGCAAATTGTCAACATGGAGAGTGTTGATATAAAATATAGAAACAATAGGATACAGTACCCATTTCAAATGGGAAGTCTGAGACAGATTTTATAATAATTCATAGACCACATGAATTTCCTCTTATATTTCAATATCCAAGAAGACCGAAGTAACATTAGGCAAAATTTTCATCCAAGAGGATCAGTTGATGGCTTCTCCCTGGAGGACTTAATTATAAATGCAAAGAAAAAGAAAGAGGCATAATGCAGCAGCTGAATAAGAGGCTAGTAATGTCAGCTATGACAAAATCAAATTGTTTCCAAAATTATAAAACCTACTTTCCTAAGGGCTTTCACTTATTATCTAACTGTCGATGACAATAAGAACTTAACTAAAGAAAAGGAAACCAAGCTGTTATTGGAATCATTTGATACTTGGTATCTTCATCTACTCAAAATCACAAACTCAGATTTTTATAGTAAGGAGAAATCTTAGCAGCTTAGCCCAAATAAAACCCAAAAAGAATCCCCCACTATGATGCGGCAGGCAAGAGACCAACCAGAATTTATTTGAAGACTTATAATGAAAGCTCTCTCCTTCTCCCCTACTTACTGAGGTAGCACTTTCTATGGTGAGGAAACTGATGAGTTAGAAAAATTTTCTTGATATCAATCCTAACTTTGTCTCACTGCAACTTGCTATGTTCACTGGTGTCATTTAGCTTAAGTTAAATACTTTTTCCATATAACAGCCATTTTAGCTCCTGAAGACTGTTACCACATTCACCCTGAGCCTTTTCTTCTTGTACCTAAACATACTATAGGTTGTGAAATTTTTCTAATATAGAAAAAATTATCTTTAAAAGACATTTGTTGAAGAAGACAAATATACCTCAAGGACATTTTTATCAGTTAATTGATATCATTTTATCTTTATATAGCACTCATCTAGTTGAAATTGATATGGCAACAATATGGCAAACTTTGCAAAAATAATTATATGTGTGAATGTATAGCAATTGAATAAAACATACTTTCAATCATAGACATTTACCAGATTTGAGATTCATGAGATTTCTTGAATTATTTTTCCAAATAGTTTTAAGTGAAGGTAGAACAGGGCATGTCCTAGTCCCTAGGTTCTATATGGGCATTTCACCTAAGGGGAAACATAGAAGACCTTGATAATTTGAACTTTTGGTCTTATACTAGGGGCTGCCATTCCATTGGATAGTTTTACTAGATTGGGAAGAAGAAAATAAACATGTACCTATTTTATCTTTGAACTAAATGTTCTGGATTAAGAAGAATATTTCCCTCCTCTTTCAGAGCCATGAACAAAAGAGTTGAACTACACCTAACAGTATCATGAACTGTGAGTCCACAGAGGTGAATTCTGCTTGAAAGTGTTTCCACAGTCACGAGGTCAAGAAATATTCTCATAAACCTACTATTATGGAAGTGATTATTTGTTTATTACCAATTATCAACACACAAAGGGAATTGTATTGAATTTCAGTCCAATCAGTGCATTTGGTTTAACATTGCATATCATAGCAAACATTCTGTTCTAATGTATATTATTTGCTACATGTTACAAACAAAATAATTGATATGGTGTATGTTCAACAAAAGAGATAAACTTTATTTTCTGTGATATATGTGTGTGTGCGTGTGTATAGATATGTATACCCACACCAGTGATAAGTATTATATAATTCATAAAAGACATTTGTATGTGTTTCTTTTTTCATAAGGGGCTATGAACAGAATAACAACACCAGCAATTCTATATCATTCTCTATTTTTCTTAAATCTCTTGGTACATCATTAAGAAATTCTTGGGACATCCTGAATTATTTACCTGAAATAATATTATGTTTGAGGGTTTAGTTAATAAATCAAAGTAGGAAAGTAAACTAATAAGGTTTAGCTATTGTCTAAACTAAGGATAGAGGAGAAAATATTTGTGTATATCCTAGAATAATCACTGAACTAAGTAACATCTTATTCATCTTTTCTTTAAGAAAAGCTAATGGATTAAGAAAATGACTCAACCTACTTAGAAAGACTATTTAATTGATTTAATTGAAGTTATTTTATGCAATGAGTATGACTTTATAATATAACTAGTGAAAGATAAAATGGATTTGAGTTCTAGTACTGATACTTATTAACTATGGTAGCCTATAAAAGTCATTTAAAATCTCTCTGCCTCAGTTTTTTTTTCTTTTGAAAAAAAGATCATGCTACTATGCTACACTACCTCATAGAGTTGCTTCAAAGCACTATTTCATAAAACAAAATATAGATATTATTATAGTACAATAAACAACTTGCTTTGGTTATTGACATATTACTATTATCCATATCAGACAATTGTATGTAATTACCATCAACACCATACATACAAATGCCACAGTTTCAGTCTGTACTATTCAAACAAGCCATCAAAGCAAAAACAAAAAAGAAAAACAGAAAAATGAAAGAATACTGGTCATGATCATAAAAAGTTCCTTCAAGAATTAAGTAATGCTGATGTTATCCCAATGAGGTGGTCAAAAAGAGCCCTGAAGTCAACCAAAAGATAAGCATTTATATATTTTACTGTGTATTGGCTCCAAGGCAGAAGAGGGGTAAGGGCTAGGCAATGGGGATTAAGTGACTTGCCCAGGGCCACACATCTAGGAAGTGTCTGAGGTAAGATTTGAACCCAGGACCTCCCATATCTAGGCCTGGCTCTCAATCTACTGAGTCACCCAGCTGCCCCCAAAATAAGCATATATTAAGCACTTGCTATCTACCAGGTACTGTACTGAGCACAAAAGATTCAAAGGCAAAAGTCAAACCATTGCTGTCCTTGAGGGACATATTTTCTAGTGTAAATTTATTTAGATAGCAAACAATTGATATTTTTTTAAGTGAAAATACATGTCAGCCTAGAGTAACATTGTTTTAGAATATGAACTCTTTTGAAAATTATGCTGAAGGATGGTTGATAATGAACAATATTGCCTAATAGAACTGAAAAACAGTGAAAAAAAAAGGTTTTATAACACTTGGCATGAAATATAACCAAGACATAACTATATTCCAAGAGCATTCCCAGGAAACTGGCATATATGCAAGCAATGTAAAATTGGACAGATTTGCCAACATTTCTATTAACAATCTAATAGCATCAGAAACAGTACGACCAGCTTTATTTGGAGCCTAAACCTAAGCACTCAATATTCTTCATAAGGAAATAGAAAAAAATCTAAAAATAAAAGACAACTAAAAAAAAAGCCAGGAAAAGCTCTTGATAGAATACATAGGAAGAAATACTCTAGGTTATACAATATTTAGAGCACATAAGGATTATTTTACAAAAAATGCTCAGAGAAAGAGAGGAATTCAAGAAACAGAAGTGAGGAATGAGAGTATTTTAGGCATGAAAGATAGTCAATGGAAAAGCATGTGGTTGAGCTGTGCTGCCTGGAGGACCTTTCAAAATCTATTGTCAATGATTTTGCTTACATCAAGAAGCCAGAAGAAGAGATGTAGGATACTAATGAGTCAACAAATACCTGGGTCCTATACGTCAGCATCTTTTCCATGTTTTGTCTTATTGGTTTGGCCACCTCACAAGTTTTCTATCTTCAACATTTCTTCAAGTCCAAGAACCTGACTGAATAATGAAAGCAATTCTTTCCCACACTGTCTTGTAGCCAGGAGGACACCACTGAGACATACCTGGCCTGAGTCATGCCATAGACATCACGTTCTATCTGCTAACCCTGGAGTTTTCTTGACAGAACTGGCCTCATTTTGGGGGAGGGGGGAGAATGGGGAACTACATATACTCCACATAGACTAGATAGTAAGGAGGGCTGGTTTTGCATCAATGGGACAATCATTAAGGCCACCTATGATAAGAAATTGTTTTCCTAGATGCTGAAACCCAGCATTGTCTTTGGGTTTCCTCAAAATGATGTGTTTGAACCATATGACTTCTTTCCTTTTCTCACCTACCTGTTGACTTAGACTTCTACTCTAGTTCTGTCATCAAGATTTGTATGACATATTGACTTGGCTATAGACTTCCTGTGTTTTGATAAAAAAAATCCTTCAATTCTCAGCTTAAAACTGAGCTTCTAAAGAAGGCCACTCTTGTTCCCCTCATATCCTGCCCCTACCTATTCATTCTCTTTGAAATTATCAATTATTCTAAATATTTATATATTTCTGTATATTTGAAAGGTTTCATTTATATGATTACTGATTAGATGAATGAATGCTGAAATTTTAGCTTCTCAGAGTTATATGTCACCCTTTTCTACCAACTTTGCTTTCAAAAGAAAAATGAAAGAGGGGAAAAAATGAGGTCTTCAGTGACTACATAGTAAAAGTCAGCTAGGTTGGTTTATCTTAACCAGAGGGTCTGCCTTAGCAATTTTCTGTGAGCTCTGTTCTGATTGGATATCATAGCATCTAAGTTAGTGAATAATTATCTAGACTGGTTTATATAGATGAGAAATAGTCAGTGTGGCAAGCTTTAAAGTTTTCTGGCATAAAGAGATCCCTGTACCCTGTGTAAAGGATTATATTAAATTATATTAAATTATGGTGCTGCCCATAGTATATTATACCCATATTGCTTCATAGATGAATGTATTATCCTATCTAGTTTCTGTAAATGTGGTACATTTATTGATGAAGCTCCAAAACAAGATTGAATAAAATGGGGGGGGAATTTATGGATTTCCCCAAATATCTCTTTATATAGCTTTTCTCTAAAGTTTGCTCTAGTGAGTAAAATATTTCTTATTTCTTTTTGATGCCATTACCATATCTAAAGAGCTTTGGGTATGATGACTCTGGTCATTTTTCTTGATGTTGAGTCTATAAAATGTTTCAAGAATCAATTGAGTCTCATAGTTCTACAATTTTATGCTCCAAATATATCAAAGTAATGCAATCCTTTAAGCTTTTGTGTTACACGTATTGGTAAAACTTAACCCATTCTTTAGTTCACATCTTTTCATGTAGCTATACAACAGATCACCAAGGAATCTACCCAGTTCACATACTGAATTGGAGGTTACAGCACTTGAGCCATTCTTTTTTTTTTTTTTTAATATATTTTATTTGGTCATTTCCAAGCATTATTCGTTAAAGACATAGATCATTTTCTTTTCCTCCCCCCCCAACCCCCCATAGCCGACGCGTAAGTCCACTGGGCATTAGATGTTTTCTTGATTTGAACCCATTGCTTTGTTGATAGTATTTGCATTAGAGTGTTCATTTAGAGTCTATCCTCTGTCATGTCCCCTCAATCTTTGTATTCAGGCAGTTGCTTTTTCTCGGTGTTTCCACTCCCATAGTTTATCCTTTGCTTATGAATGGTGTTTTTTTCTCCTGGGTCCCTGCAAGTTGTTCAGGGACATTACACCACCACTAATGGAGAAGTCCATTACGTTCGATGATACCACAGTGTGTTTGTCTCTGTGTACAATGTTCTCCTGGTTCTGCTCCTCTCGCTCTGCATCACTTCCTGGAGGTTGTTCCAGTCTCCATGGAACTTCTCCACTTTATTATTCCTTTTAGCGCAATAGTACTCCATCACCAACATATACCACAGTTTGTTCAGCCATTCCCCAATTGATGGGCATCCCCTCATTTTCCAGTTTTGGGCCACCACAAAGAGCGCAGCTATGAATATTTTTGTACAAGTCTTTGTGTCCATTATCTCTTTGGGGTACAGACCCAGCAGTGCTATGGCTGGGTCAAAGGGTAGATATTCTTTTGTCGCCCTTTGGGCATAGTTCCAAATTGCCCTCCAGAATGGTTGGATCAGTTCACAGCTCCACCAGCAATGAATTAATGTCCCTATTTTGCCACATCCCCTCCAGCATTCATTACTTTCCTTTGCTGTTATGTTAGCCAATCTGCTAGGTGTGAGGTGATACCTCAGAGTTGTTTTGATTTGCATCTCTCTGATTATAAGAGATGTAGAACACTTCTTCATGTGCTTGTTAATAGTTTTGATTTCTTTATCTGAGAACTGCCTATCCATTTCCCTTGCCCATTTATCAATTGGAGAATGGCTTGATTTTGTGTACAATTGATTTAGCTCTTTATAAATATGAGTAATTAAACCTTTGTCAGAGGTTTCTATGAAGATTTTTTCCCAATTTGTTGTTTCCCTTCTGATTTTAGTTATATTGGTTTTGTTTGTACAAAAGCTTTTTAGTTTGATGTAGTCAAAATTATTTATTTTACATTTTGTGATTCTTTCTATATCTTGCTTGGTTTTAAAGCCTTTCCCCTCCCAAAGGTCTGACATGTATACTATTCTGTGTTTACCCAATTTACTTATGGTTTCCTTCTTTATGTTTAAGTCACTCACCCATTTTGAATTTATCTTGGTGTAGGGTGTGAGGTGTTGATCTATTCCTAGTCTCTCCCACACTGTCTTCCAATTTTCCCAGCAGTTTTTATGAAATAGTGGATTTTTGTCCCAAAAGCTGGGATCTTTGGGTTTATCGTATACTGTCTTGCTGAGGTCGCTTTCCCCCAGTCTATTCCACTGATCTTCCTTTCTATTTCTTAGCCAGTACCAAATTGTTTTGATGACTGCTGCTTTGTAATATAGTTTTAGGTCAGGGACTGCAAGGCCCCCATCATATGTGTTTTTTTTCATTATTTCCCTGGATATCCTTGATCTTTTGTTCTTCCAAATGAACTTTGTTATGGTTTTTTCTAAATCAGTGAAGAAGTATTTTGGTAGTTCAATGGGTATGGCACTAAATAGATAAATAAGTTTGGGTAGGATGGTCATTTTTATTATATTGGCTCGTCCTATCCATGAGCAGTTAATGTTTTTCCATTTGTTCAAGTCTAGTTTTAGTTGTGTGGCGAGTGTTTTGTAGTTGTGTTCATATAGTTCCTGTGTTTGTCTTGGGAGGTAGATTCCTAGGTATTTTATTTTGTCTAAGGTGATTTTGAATGGGATTTCTCTTTCTAGTTCTTGCTGCTGAGCTGTGTTGGAGATATATAGAAAAGCTGATGATTTATGTGGGTTTATTTTGTATCCTGCAACTTTGCTAAAGTTGTTGATTATTTCAATTAGCTTTTTGGTTGAATCTCTAGGATTCTTTAAGTAGACCATCATGTCATCCGCAAAGAGTGATAACTTGGTCTCCTCCTTGCCTATTTTGATGCCTTCATTTCCTTTATCTTCTCTAATTGCTACTGCTAGTGTTTCTAGTACAATGTCAAATAGTAGAGGTGATAATGGGCATCCTTGTTTCACTCCTGATCTTATTGGGAATGCATCTAGTTTATCCCCATTGCAGATGATATTAGCTGTTGGTTTTAGATATATACTGTTTATTATTTTTAGGAATGACCCTTCTATTCCTATGCTTTCTAGTGTTTTTAATAGGAATGGGTGTTGTATTTTATCAAAGGCTTTTTCTGCATCTATTGAAATAATCATGTGATTCTTGCTAGTTTGCTTGTTGATGTGGTCAATTATGTGGATGGTTTTCCTAATGTTGAACCAGCCCTGCATCCCTGGTATGAATCCTACTTGATCATGGTGAATGATCCTTCTGATCACTTGCTGGAGTCTTTTTGCTAGTATCCTATTTAAGATTTTTGCATCTATATTCATTAGGGAGATTGGCCTATAGTTTTCTTTCTCTGTTTTTGACCTGCCTGGTTTTGGAATCAGTACCATGTTTGTGTCGTAAAAGGAGTTTGGTAGAACTCCCTCTTTGCTTATTATGTCAAATAGTTTGTATAGTATTGGGATTAACTGTTCTCTGAATGTTTGATAGAATTCACAGGTGAATCCATCAGGCCCTGGGGACTTTTTCTTAGGAAGTTCTTTGATGGCTTGTTGGATTTCAATTTCTGATATGGGATTATTTAGGAATTCTATTTCCTCTTCTGTTAGTCTAGGCAGTTTGTATTTTTGTATATATTCATCCATTTCTCCTAAATTGGTGTATTTATTGCCATATAATTGGGCAAAGTAATTTCTAATGATTGCCTTAATTTCCTCCTCATTGGAGGTGCTGTCCCCCTTTTCATCTTTAATGCTGTGAATTTGCTTTTCTTCCTTCCTTTTTTTAACTAGATTGACCAGTACCTTGTCTATTTTGTTTGTTTTTTCAAAGTACCAGCTTCTTGTCTCATTTATTAAATCAATAGTTCTATCACTTTCGATTTTATTAATTTCTCCCTTAATTTTTAGGATTTCTAATTTGGTTTTCTGCTGGGGGTTTTTAATTTGATCGCTTTCCAGTTTTTTCATTTGCATTTCCAATTGATTGATCTCTGCTCTCCCTTGTTTGTTAATATAAGCATTCAGGGATATGAATTTACCTCTGATTACCGCTTTGGCTGCATCCCAAAAGGTTTGGAAGGATGTTTCGCCATTGTCATTTTCCTCGATGAAATTATTAATTGTTTCTATGATTTCTTCTTTAACTAAACGGTTTTGGAGTATCATATTGTTTAATTTCCAATTGGTTTTAGATTTGGTTTTCCATGTACCATTACTAATCATTATTTTTATTGCCTTGTGATCTGAGAAGGCTGCATTCATTATTTCTGCTTTTCTGCATTTGTGTGCTATGTTTCTGTGACCTAATGTATGGTCAATTTTTGTGAATGTGCCATGTGGTGCTGAGAAGAAGGTGTATTCCTTTTTATCCCTATTTATTTTTCTCCATATGTCTATTAATTCTAATTTTTCTAAGATTTCATTCACTTCTTTTACCTCTTTCTTATTTATTTTTTGATTTGATTTATCTAAATTTGATAATGGTTGGTTTAAGTCTCCCACTAGTATGGTTTTATTGTCTATTTCTTCCTTCAATTCTCCTAGTTTCTCCATTAGAAATTTGGGTGCTATATTGTTTGGTGCATACATATTGATTAATGATATTTCCTCATTGTCTATAGTCCCTTTTAACAAAATATAATTACCTTCCCTATCCCTTTTGATCAGGTCTATTTTTGCATTGGCTTTATCAGATATCATGATTACCACTCCTGCCTTCTTTCTATCAGTTGAAGCCCAGAAGGTCTTACTCCATCCTTTAATTCTGACCTTGTGGGTGTCAATCCGCCTCATGTGTGTTTCTTGAAGACAACATATGGTAGGGTTTTGGATTCTAATCCATTCTGCTATTCGTCTACGTTTTATGGGTGAGTTCATCCCATTCACGTTCAAAGTTATGATTGTCATTTGTGGACTCCCTGGCATTTTGATTGCCTTCCCTAATTCTAACCTTTTCTTCTTCGGCTCTACCTTTTAGTCCAGTGATTTACTTTGAAACAGTCCCCCTTGTCCCCTCCCTTGATGTTTCCCTTTTTAGTCCCTCCCTTTTTGTTCCCTCCCCCTCCCCCCTCTCTTACCCTCCCTTTTTGTTCTCCCTCTCCCCCTCCCCCCCCTTGGTTTTCCCTTCTCCTTACCCTTGTTGGGTAAGATAGAATTCAAGATCCCAATGGATCTGGAGGTTTTTCCCTCTCAGAGCTGCTTTCCCTGAGATTGAGGTTTAAGTAACCCCCCCCCCCTCTCTTCCTCTCCTTCTTATAGGAGTTTTCTTCCCCTCCCCTTCCCATGTGAATCTTTGTGTGAGAATGATTATTCTATTTGGTCTTTCTTTACCCCCTATTTATACATTACATTTTCCCCACATGTTAGTATACATAGGTTGATATAAATGTAGTCCTTATAGAAGAGAGTTTGAGTAAAAGAAGAAGATAACATTTTCCCCTTTCCTTAATATTTACCTTTTCAGGTATTCCTTGCTCTTTGATTTTCGGTATCAAACTTTCCACAGAGCTCTGGTCTTTTCTTTGCAAAAAGTTGGAAGTCTTCTATTTTGTTGAATGCCCATACTTTCCCTTGGAAGTATATAGTCAGTTTTGCTGGGTAGCTGATTCTTGGTTGGAGACCCAGCTCTCTTGCCTTTCTGAAGATCATGTTCCATGCCTTACGATCATTCAGAGTAGAACTTGCAAGGTCTTGGGTGACCCTGATTGGCATTCCTTTATATCTAAATTGTCTTTTTCTGGCTTCCTGTAGGATTTTTTCTTTTGTTTGATAGCTTTGGAATTTGGCAATTACATTCCTGGGAGTTGTCTTTTGGGGGTTTAGTGTAGAAGGTGTTCTGTGAGCTCTGTCAGTGGCTGTATTGCCCCCTTGTTCTAGAATCTCTGGGCAATTTTCTTTGATTATATCTTGTATCACCATGTCCAGTTTGGTGTTTATTTCTGGCTTATCTGGGAGTCCAATTATTCTTAAATTATCCCTTCTCCCCCTATTTTCCAGATCTATCACCTTGTCGGTGAGATATTTTATGTTCTCTTCTAATTTCTTGGTATTTTGGCTTTGCTTTATTGATTCTTGCTCTTTTACACGATCGTTGTCTTCCAGCTGCCTGATTCTGGCCTTTAAAGCCTGGTTTTCTTTTACAGTTTGGTCAAACTGGTTTTGTAGATGCGTGAATTTCTTTTGCATTATTTCCAACTTTTCCTCCCAGAAGGCTTCCATCTTTTTGGTCATTTCTGATTCAAATTCTTCATAGGTTTGTGGAGAGTTTCCATTTCCTTTGGAAGGTTTTGGAGCATTTTCTTTTATATTATCTTCTGTCTGCTCTGTATTTTGTATTTTGGCTCCATAGAATGTGTCCAAAGTCGCCCCTTTCTTCTTATTTTTCTTGGTATTTTGGGGCTTCTGTGGTTCTGTGGAGTTTGTCATCTCTGAATGTGGAGGATTAGTTTTTCTTGTCTCTTTCTGGTGTTCAGAGGCAGTCCTGGGCAGATAGTTCTATGGGCTTTCCCTGGGTTAAACTGAATATGCCTCACTGGAACTGGAATGGAAGGGTCGGACCACAAGGCCACACTCTCCCCCCGGCTCGCTTTCCGGAAGTTGCCTTCAGAATCGCTGGCCGTGAGGCTGTTTCGTCGGCCTGCGGGGGGATGGGCTGCCGCTTCCCCAAGCTCCGAGAGCACAGACTTTCACTGAGACTTGGATAGCAGGATCCAGCCCGTGAGGCTGTCTTGCCCGCCCTGAGGGTTGCTGTTGTTTTGACCAGCTCTCTGCAGCGGAAGCCCCAGGCAGTAACTTTCACCGGGACTGTAGAAGGCCCTGAGGGTTGTTGTTTCCGAGGACCCTGCTCTCTGAGCCGGCCGGGCTGCGGCTTCTGGGAGCCTTGGACTCTGCGCTCCTACCCCTGAGGTCCGAGTGATCTCGGGTTCTGGCTTTTAAGGGGAGCCGTACCTTTTGAACCGGGTCCAGGTCCAGGAGGAGGGTTCCCAGGGTCTGTGCTGTTGATCGGTTTGAATTTCGGTGCCTTAGGAGCTTATCGTTTGAGATTGGTCGGGAAGGGTTTTCCGGAGATCTGAGCTTTAGCTTTCTCTAAGCCGCCATCTTAACCGGAAGTCCCCACTTGAGCCATTCTTGAGGCCTTATAGATCCTTGGATGAATCAGTTGAATATGAGCTGTTTAAGGGTATAAATAATTTTTCATTTTTATTCTTTTAATTGATAGAAACTCTCTGACAGTAGATATTTACTGAATGAAATAATTGAAATCATTCTATTGCTGCTCCATATTTCCTGATAGGAAAATTCATATATGTGTGAAATTTTATTTTAACTAACTCAACAAATATTTATTAAGTGCTTACTCCTTTACTGTCTAGCATTGTTTTAGATATTAGAAATATCAAAAGATAATAAATTTCACAGATGAAAAGTGTACTGGGACAGTGGGCAAAGGCCTGATTCTGGAGTCAGAGGACTTGGGCTCCGATACTGCCTCTGATATTTTTTTCCCTATGTAATCATAGATAAGTTTTTTGGTCTCCATAAATCTTAGCCTTATTTGCAAAATGAAGGAATTTCACTTATTGGCCTCTCAGACTTCTTTTAGCCCAAGATCCAGATACCTAAAAATTCAAGTCACATAAGGGTTTAAGTAGGTAGAAGAGAGATTCAATTCTATTGTTGCTGACTTTGTGTTTATATGGAACTTGGGGACTGAAAACTAGAAGACTTAGATGCTGTACAGTCTCCTCCTTCTCCAAAGAATCATACATTGTCTGCATTGGACCCAGAGCCATTAATAATATTCTAGAGGACAAGTTTTGCTACCGATAACAAAGCATTTACATTGATCATTAAGGACTATATGAGCAGTTCAGCTGATATAACTCTTCTATTGTCCAGTTTTAGATCTAGACGTATATAGCCTTTGATATTTAGCAATAGGATTTTGAAAACATTCTATTGCTTTCATTGATATAAGAATAGATATTTTCTATTTGAATTATAAATATTAGTTTTAGATAGTTACATACTTATCAAATGAAGACTAAAGTATGAGTACTTCTATAAGCAATTTCATGTCTATGACTTTGTGGCCATGTTTATATGACCAAAAATTTAAATAACTAAACAGAGAATCCAAACTGTTAAACAACATTTGCCAATTGTTACTACTGAGTACTATGAATCTACACAATTAGCATATTTAAGGTAGCAATGAAACAAAAAGCAAAAGAAAACATACATACACATATACACAGCAACTGTATGTAGAAAAGTATGTAATTCCAATGCATTCTATGTATAGACAAAGTCTTACCTTATAATAAATTTCTTCCACTTTCAGGTTATGAATTATGTACCTTTTATGAGAGATCTGCAAGGTCATAAAAGAGAAGATAAAAGAACGTTTCAGTGAAATCACTACAGAACTTTTAGTAATAAATCATGACTCAGAACATGTCCAAAAATTGAAGTAGCAGTCACTTGGTTTGAAAGTGCATCCTACTTATTTTGAGTAATCACAAAGATTTCAAATCTGATTTTTCCACCATTCCTAGCAACCAAAGCTAAAGCAGTTTTACATGTTCACTATTTTAATTGTTCCTTGTTCCACCTGAAAAATTTTTTTAAATTTAGAATCAGATTATATTTCTATTGCTGCAGAAAAAAGTAATAATCTCCCATTTTAAAGAAAGAATTCAAAATATGCCACCACATTATACATAGATAGATTTTGGGGAGGTCTGAGTCATTATTTCATTGGTACAGGAACTACTGGAGTGGATATTTTCTCAGCTAATGAACACTGAGATTTTCTCCTTCTCAAGCAACTCCAATGATTTCATATTCCCTCTAAGAGAAAAATGTAAACATTTTAGAAAGTCTTTCACAGCTATTCTTTCCTATCTTTCCAATTGCATACAATAGCTCACCCTTTCCTACACTGCAAATGCATCCTACATACCTTTCTCTCTGTTCTTCTGACATAACACTCCATCTCTGATCTTTTTGCCTTTGCACTGCCTAGACTGCATTCCTAGAATATCCCAAGCTCCACCTATGGAATCTATCTATTTAAGAAAAAAAAAACTAAACTAAAGCACCATCATCTTGAAAACTTTCCAAACAACTTCGTAAATCATTATATTTATTCACATGAATTTATATTTTCATATTTCTTAATGTTCTTATCTCTGCCATTAGAATATTCTTGTTGCTTGTTCTTTTTTCTTTTTTTGGAAAACCAATAACATTACAGTGTCTTGCATTGTGCATTAATTGAATTTAAGTGAAGCAGAGGTGCATAAAGTCCTCAACCTTACCCTCTCTTCCAGAAACATCAAAGTCTAGTGGCAACAGAATTTAGGATGACTGGCACTAGCTCAGGATGCTGTGAATGAACATTACTAGGCTTTAAGCATTCTTTAGAACTTGATTCAGCTCCTTTCAGAACCATTGGAACAAATTGTTCTATCCACCCATTCTGCTCTAAAGATGTCTACCCTGGCTGGAGGTATAGATACCTCCCTATATCACCAACAGATTTAAGATCTATTGTTACTCTCAATGGATTTTAGCCACTCAGTCCAAACAGTCTTACTGGGGTGTGAACACTGTTCATGCTACAGTTTCTTATGCCCCCAGGTGAGAGTTGTGTGACAGGTGGATGTCAAAGGCAGGTGAAAAACCCTGAAAGTGATTCAGTAATCCTTTCATCAGAGGTGCTAGTCCACCCTAAAAACTCTGTACATCCCCATTAGAATTTAATTTCCTTACAGATAAGGATGTTTTATTCTTTATTTCTGTATCTCTTGCCTACAGAACACCTATTTCATAAACAGAAAAGTTCCCATTTTCTTTGCAGTGTAGCCTCTGCCTTTCCTTCACCACCCTTACACTCATCTAAAACTATTTCAAATTCTCCCACACCATTCTATGAAAAGGACCTCGAAGTTCCTTTGAAATGAGCAGGGTTGTATAGGTTTCATTTTTTAAAACTGCAGATTACTCACACCAGATCTCATAAACATAAAGCATACATATAATCCTTCCTCTCTCCAATGGGTTTCCACCTTTTTCAGAGAGCTCTTTGGCCATAAAATGTTTAGCTACCACACTAGATTTGAGGGTCTACCATGAAGGAAATAACTCATATTGGCTAGATAGTATAGCAATTATCCCTACTTTTGGTTTTCCCTGAAGATCTATACAGTTCACATGATGCATAGTAGTAGTGGAAAGATAGGATGAGTTATCTAATTCACATTTTAGCCTCCTACATGCTGACATTTCTTCCTTTTCTCTTCTCTACTGGTAACATCTATTTCTTTTTTCTCAGAAGGGCCCCTTTGAAGTTTCTGATATTCTCTACCTTAGGCAGACCTCACTTTTTCTGCTTCTTCTATGTCTCCATTGGATGTTTCTTGCTTCATGACACATGGGTTTAAATCTGGCCTTAGATACTTCCTAGCTTTGAGGCCTTGGGCAAATGACTTAAACCCAATTGTCTAACCCTTAGTGTTCTTCTACCTTCAAATCCATTTTGTATCAATTCTAAGAAAGGAGGTAAGGATTTTGAAAAAAAAAAGACTGAGTTCAAATACTACTTTCTGTAGGGAATTGTTCCTCCCTTCCCTACCCTCTATTATTAAGGACTTCTCTTTTCAGATAAACTTCAGCTAATATATGTGTATATATTAGCTATGTATTTATATGTGGTCTCCTCCATTAGAATGTATGCTCCTTAAGAGACAAAACTATATTTTCGTTTGTTTGCTTTCCATTTCTTTGTATCCCAAAGTGCTTTGTAGAGTGCCTGCCACATAGTAAGTACTAAATAAATCCTTTTTAACAGACTGACTGTCATATATGATATTCAGACACCCACATACATCCATTCAGGGCCAATGAGAGCATCAGGCAGTAACAAGAGAATTAATAATGTGTGTTGTTCCTTTCATTAATTAGGGAGTGGAAAGAGTCATGGCTTTGGTGTCAGAGGACTTAGGTTCCAATCTCATTTTTGAAAGTTGATGTTTATATGACCTTGAGCAAGTCAATTGATTATCATCAATAAAATGAGGGAATTGCATCTGATCAGCATTCTCAGAATCAAATGGAATTAGGGGCCACTAATCTACATATGAGGATCCCTGAAATATAAAAATATACATGACAGTTTTAAAATGTAGTATTATCTTTGTTTTATTAACTTTTTATTTATTTTGTTAAATATTTCCACACTGAAATTTTAATTTTGTTTAGGCTACACTCAGCAGTATTGTTGGCCACATGTTTAACACCTCTGGACTAGATGACCTATATAGTCATTTCCAGCTCTTAGTATATCAGCCAAACAACTCACTGTTTGAAAAAACCAAAAACTTTATTGTTCTGACAAAAACTCATATCTCAGTCATCTTCTAGAAGGTTCTATCTCTTACTCTCCTATCTCCTTTAGACATGTCTCTTCAGAAAGGGTGCTATTTGAGATACTTGTAAAAATAGAATACATTTATTCTGGGGACTTACATGTTCAGGTATTGAAATATTATTTTTTCATAAGATAATCAACCAAACTATTCAAACATAGAAAAAAAAGTGTGTAATTCCTATTATCTGGATTATATAGGCATCTGGATGGGTAGCCTATAGAACTCTTCTGTGTGTGTGTGTGTTTACACATACACACGTCTACACACATGTATATGCCCATCTTGAACAAACAATAATAGTAAATGATGTCAAATCAAGATTGGAATAAGATAAGAGCAAGCTGATTTGCCTTTAGTAATCTGCAAAGTTCTTTTTCTCTACTATAAAGGTCTATGCTTTTAATACCAATCTTCTGATGATGTACAGCAATGAATCATCAAATATAACAGTCGCCAATAAATGAAAGCTGAAGATTTCCTAAAGGGTGATAAAAATGTGTGAAGAATATGACCAAGCAGTGACCTGTGGCATACATGGAAAGAAAGAAAAGATGCAACATCACAGATTTCATCAAAAGGAATGTATGCTCAAAAATGGAGATTTAATGGTCATAGAGTAAATGATGGGCAGCCTACTTGCCTCACTGGCATCTGTTTGAGAAAGGTCCTCAGTACATCAGACATTCCTCCTATGGCAAATGGATTTATTTGAGGACACAGGTGAGAAAGGAATAGGATGGACAGGCATCAATGGATTGAGCTCTGCATCATTGGAGGGAATGACAACACTGATGAGACCACAAATCCAGTGAAGTAATGGAGTAAGGCAGTTTCATAAAGGGAGCAGATACTCATTTTACAAATATATATATATTTAAAAAGATGTTGGAAGATACAACAGTAATTGAGACAGCATTAAAACTCAGGCCTGCTCCCAAGTCAGGGCACTTTTCCATAGAACATGCCACCCATTAAATGTTTAAGTGAAAGGTGCTGAATAAGTGCTCAGCTGGTATAGCTTACTGTCAGCACATTCTAGAAATCCTGGAAACTCACATATTCCTCTCTCTTAGAGGATTGATTTACTGTAGCTATATTATTTTCTGTTTGTCTTCAGAGTGTTCTAACATAATTTAAATACACAATTTAAAATGTAGATGCTATAGAAGAGTTGTGATAATATTTATGTTTTTCCCTCACTACTCTGACACGTATTGACAAAACTGCTGTTTGACTTACTTTTCCAGCCTGGAAAATGAGAATGTCCTCTCAATTAATGTTGTCTGATTCTTTTGCCAAGTAAAAGCTGTATGAATGGCTAATATATACTATTGTTTTATGTGGGGGTTCCTTTTTGTTTGTGTTTTTTTGCCTCTCTCAATGCTTTTTGACTGGGATAATTATTTACCTCTGGAAAGTGGGATCATGTTTTTCAATGCCCTAGTTAAACATGGTACCTTCTTGTTTTCCTAACCTGTGAACCTCAAAGATGGCATAAATAATGGGAATGGAATTATAGGTTTGAAAATTGACATTTAAGGTGGAGACGCCATCATGACACTTCAAAAAGTGAATGAAAATATGAAAAATTGAGATTTTGAGGAATACTGATTAAATAATTTATGTGTTTTGTTTTCTGTAGCAAAATTCATTGTTTTAAAGAATCAATTTTAGTTCTTCATGCATAAATTCAGTTATAAAAGTCTATCTATTTTCCAACTTCTTAGGGGCAAAGATTGCTTCTTATTTATCTTTGTTTCCCTTCCTGTAATACTCCTTCCAATCCTACCACAGTAAGTTTCCCAACAAAGGAGTTATATAAAGATTTATTAAAGAAATGAATAGATAAAAGGATGAAAGAATGATCTATGTGCCTAAATGTTTTCTAGTCCATAGCAATTAAAAATCTGGAAGTACCCATGATTATTTTAATTTTCTTTGCTTTACCCACATAGGATCAATGTGTGACAGTCCAAGCATGGGCATAATGTATGTTATTCTTTCATTTATTGATATGACACCATTGAAGAACAATTCTCAATTCATAAAGAAGGAAATTTGTAGCTAAGAGTTGATTTGTTGTAACAAAATTCAAAGAACTTTAATGGCAAATAAATTCTCTTTATCCAAACATGAGAATTCTCCATAGACTGCAGAGCTTGAGCATATCTCTATGCAACAAATGACACTGAGGGGAAGAAAAATAAATCACCACCACTATGACATACAATAATGAAACCAAATATAGCTATAACACAAATAATAAATATTTATAAAGAAACAAAATGTGGCACATCTAAAATATAAACTGAGGTGCAGGAACATAGAGAGTGGTCTCTCAGGGAAGTGTTAGGTTGTATTTATATGTACAATTGGTTCAACTGTGATTTGGCCAATTCAGTCAAAAATGAGTGTGTTAAGCCAAAACATCAATCGATTTGTAATACAAAACAATTTTTTTTTTAAAATTGACTGAATTTTAACTGAAGTGAATGTGTACAAATATGAATCCGCTACCATTATGTGAAACAATAGAAATGAAAATGTCTCAATAATTCACAAGGGAAGGATACAGTTAGCAAAAAGAAAAGTCTACATTAGCAAGACAGTAGAAAAGATAATCTTGTTAAATACTTCTTCTTTTGATTTAACTAATCCCCTCCCCTAAAAAGAAAATTTTAGAAAATATTATGATGTAAACCCAAGTGAAATTAGAAGAAAGAAATATGTAAGATCAAACTTCTTGATTTGATCCCCTATCAGAGGCCCCATTTTTAGTTTTTATGAAAAAGTATCTTCACACATTCAATTAATTTAGGAAAACCAAAAACTACCCAAAAATTTCCATCCTACCTCTACAAAAAACCTGCTTTTGATTATTTGGGCTGAAATCAAAGCCACCACTCCAGTGTGATAAATGAAAGAATGAGAATAAGCAATAATAAATTTTAGAAAAAAATTTTATAATTTTTCTATATTTAAAATTATATACAAATGTCAGTTATAATTACTAAAATCCAGTGTTTTAAAAACAGCGATACTTAAAATCAACATATAAATTTTAAAAGGAATGGATATAGGACATGCTAGTTTTGTGTCCTCCACTATCTTTCACAGTCTTAGGATTACTTAGCTTCATTCAAAGTTGCCTTTGATATTTATTTTGACAATCTTTTACATAGATAAAGAAGTTGTGATTTTGGATAATGGTTATTTATAATGTTCTCTCTTCATCAAGTATGTTTAATGTGCACCTTCACAATATCTCTTCTGTATCCTCCCTACCTTTTTTCTCCTAACATATCTATTTCTCCTAACACCCTATTTTAAGTCTTAATCATTTCTTTTTTTGCATGTATTTTTTCTAGATAACCTGTTGATACAATTTTTAATATTAATTTTCTGACATTTTGCAATCCATGTTCTCTTCCTCCTTCCCATTCCTCTCTTGTCTCCAAGAAGACAGATAATATGAAATAGGTGGTATATATATATATATATATATATTATCTATACAAATTAAATTTCCATATTCATCATATTGTGAAATGATACATATTGTTTACATTAGAGAAAAATTCATGGAGGAAATCAAGAAAAGAATAGTATATTTCAATCTGCATTTTGACTCTGTGAAGACCTTCTATGGTGGTAATCTTTTTCATGAGTTTCTTGGATCTTTATCTTTTTTATTATAGTTAAGCTTTTCACAGTTAATCATTATATATTATGGTTGTTGCTCTATACAATCTTGTTCTGGTTCTACTTACTTCATTTCACATCATTTTATATAAGCCTTTCTAGGTCTTTTTTTTCTAATCATCTTGTTTATCATTTCTTATGGTGGTAGTATTCAATTACAAATATATTTCACAAGTTGTTCAGCCATTCCCCAGTTGATGGATATCCCTTCAGTTGCCAATTCTTTGTCCCCTCAAAAAAGCTGCTATAATTTTTATACAGCTAATTTTTCCCTTTATATGTAATCTCCTTAGGATATGGACCTAATAGTTGCATTTCAGGGTCAAAGAGTATATATAATTTTTTGTGGCCCTTTAAGCAGGGTTTCAGATTGCTCTCCAGAATGGTTGTGTCATTTACAATCTTTTTTAATCTTACTTCCCTCTTAGATTACCCCACATTTATCCTTTATATAACTTGTTTGTATATAGTTCTTTATATTTTATCTACCACAAAATATCATGAGTCCCTTGAAAGTACACAATTTTTATTTCATTTCATCTGTGAACCAGAGTATCTATTTCCTTTTCTCTTTTTACCATGTATTATTTTTTCTTATCCCTTTATTTAAAAAAAAAACATTATATTCAACACACTTCTTCTCTCTGCCTATATATGCTCCTATTCATTGCCCTAATAGTGATAAAATCCTTAACTATCTTCAATGCCATAAGCATCTTAAGTACTTTAGGTATCATAGGCACTTCATGTATCATAAATATTTTAAGTTAACTGACTGATTCCACTGTTTTTCTCTGTTTACCTTTTTATGCTTCTTTTGAGTGTCAGATTTTATCTTTTAATTTTCATTTTTTCTTTGCTCATTTCATCAGAAATGCCTGGAATTCCTATAATTCATTAATTAACACTTTCTTCCCTTGGAGTATTATACTCTGTTTCACTCAGTAGGTGATCTTTAGTTGTAGGTCTAGATCCTTTGTATTACAGAACACCACACCCCCTGCCTTTCAGTCCTTTAATGTAGAAGCTTCTAGGTCCTGCAAAATTCTGATTCTGGTTCCACAATAATATGTCTTTTCCCGGCTGCTTGTATTTTTTTCTCCTTGATTTTGGATTTCTGGAACATGGCTATAATTGTCCTGTTCAGTTCAACTGGTTGAATTTTGGTTCTTCCCAATCCCACTGAGGCTACACCTTGTTGGACTACATTCCTCCCAATGATTATCTGGGTCTTCCTTAGCACTATTTTGAATGCATTAGGCAGGACTACTTCCTTCCCACTACTGTTTGTTCTGTATTGTGTTGGTTTCCACTTTTACTCCACTGAGACTGGACTTAACCAGTTCTCTTTTTCCTGTCACTTGTCCTATATCACATACAAATTCTATTGAGGGATATTCAGAAATCCCTCTTCATACCTTGATGAGATAATTCCTCATTGCTACTTTAAATGATGTTGTTTTGGGTCAGAGAACTGATTTATTCCATCCTCTGTTGGTTGTGCCACTCCAGTATTTGTTTTGATATATTATATGCTGGGAGTTAAGATGTTAGAGTAAAGGACCCGGTACTTCCTTGAGCCCTCCAGGCAAATACACACACAAAAATAAAATAAAATGAAATAAAATAAAATAAAATAAAATAAAATACTCAAAATAAAAGAAATCTGTAGAAACACTTCTCACTGGGGTAAGAGGAGAAAGCAAGCCAGATAGCACAGCATCTGCAAGAACTGATGGATCTTAGAGCAGCCCACAACTCTGCCATAGTATTACAAGTGAAAATTAATATATATCTCCCCAGTTATTAATTTTATAAAGTTTATTAATAGGAAAGGTAGAACAACATAATTTAAAATCTCTTTCTTACTCTAAGTCTTCCAACCATGTGTCTCTTAGCCTGCTAGTCCCTTCCTCTTCCTTGTTACCTGCCTACTTTCTCCCCATGTCCATCCAAGAAGCCCATTTACATTCAGGATATACATAGATGCAAAACCTGGAACAACTGTGTTATTTGAAAAATGTTGAAGGACTGATCAGGCTACTCAGGATGGGGAGGGAATAAAATCCCCTCAGCACAAAATCCCCCTGTGATCCTTTGGAGACCAGTCTCCCCAATGGATCATATAAACACAACTATTTTAAAACTCTAAATACCTTCTAGCTAAAAATACATAAAATATTGCATTTTTCTAAGAGGAAGTTATTTAGTGATGAAAGGGAAATATGAGAAGAAAAATACAAAAAAATGATTGATAGATGCATTGACAAAATGTCAATTAGGGGACAGTCCCCTTTGGCATTAGAGTATACATTTAGAATAAGTATGTTCAACCCCCTTCAGTTCAGTTCATTATATCCCAAAGTTCATTATGGATCTTTTGATGTGGTTTGTGGCCTCAGCAAGCATCTTTACAGCACCTTCTCCAAAAGGATCACCTTTCTTGATTTGGTGTGTAAGAAAGTCTACTTTCCTAAAAATTTCTCCAAAAAATTTTAAATCTTGGATATTAGGATAATTACACAATTCCCCCAAAGGAGGATACTGACCAACACCAGAATCAAACTGGGATACATGACTGAGTTATGAAGAATATGAAACATTTGTCAAAACAAACTCTCCCCCAAAAAAATGCCAAATAAAAACAAAAATTAAATTCTGTATAAAAATAAAAAGTACAGAAATAATAAAACATAAAAATTTTACATGTTGAAACTTCTGAGTAAAAAATAAACAGGTTCTTGAATCACATGCAAGGTCCAAGTAAAGTGACTTATGTCCCACAAGCCTGTAGGACAATAGCAGCAATACAGCACTTTTCACATTTGCAGCCAGGACTACAGAAAATTGCCAAACTATAAGAAAAAAGGGACTTAGTTTCAGAAGCAAATGGGAAAAAATCATTCCCTGGTCTGATTTTACATTCACTGTCAGAGATAAGGGGATCCAGGATGATAGCCAACCCAAGGTGCTTGACAGAATATTGCACAAGGAGTGTGGTACAAAGAGTCCTGCATCTTAACATATGTCAAACACAGCAAACTTGATTCTCATACTAGGTCCAAGTCCTTTTGTATTGGCATAGAAGTTCAACAATCCTCCCTGGATTGGTTTGGCCCTTTTTGATCTTGTGCTACTTGGCACTATCTAGTGGTCCTTTTGTTCCTTTCTCCTAGAATCAGACATAATCATTTAACATGGTCCCATGACATTTATCAATGTATGGCAGTTTCCATAGTCTAAAGCTTTTTGGTATATATAGTTACTAGGGCTAATAGATACTGCAAACTTATACAGTAAACTTTACCCTTCAAGTCAAAAAACAATACTGATTTCATTAACTTCAAGTATCACCAAGGATAGGAAAAAAGAAAGAGAAAAAAAATCAAATATCCTATTGCAATATAAAGAGAGAAAAATAATAATAAATCATAATTTCATAATTCACAGCTTATGTGACAATATAGTAGCCAAGCAGAGGCACAATACAAAAGGTACTCACTCAAAAATGAGATAGATTTATATCCCTCTTAACTTGGCCAGAATCTACAGGGTGAGTGTACATAATTTTATTCACCAGGTAGAAGCTTTTTAAAAACAGTAGTACAACAACCAATACATATTCTAAGAAGTATCAAAACCACAAAATTAGAAGAGCCCATCTGAGGATACTGCAAAACCATTTGTTCCTTGCAGTCATGAAAGGTTCCACCAGCTATCATTAGGATTCACATATGTCTCTATAGCTACTTGCTGTGTGTCATTAAAAAGCTGTTGAAGGCAAAATCCAGTCTTTAAGAACCAGAATACAACAATTGGAAGCAAGTGACTTCACACAAGGCAGAAGGACACTATAAAACAAAATCAAAAGAATGAAAAAAACTAAGGAAAATATGAAGCATCTCATTCACAAAACAGAAGATTTAGAAAAATTTTCCAGGAGAGACAACTTAAGAATCATTGGTCTACCAGAAGACCATGACAAAAGAAAAAGTCTAGACATCATACTACAGGAAATTTTCCAATAAAACTGCTCCAATATTCTAGAACAAGAGGGAAAATAGGAGATTGAAAGGATCTACAGAACACCTCCTGTACTTAATCCCCAACTGACAACACCCAGGAATTTTATAGCCAAATTCAAGAACTATCAGACCAACGAAAAAATATTACAATCTGCTAAGAAGAAGTCATTCAGACACCATGAAACTATGGTGAGGATAATAGAGGATCTGACTGCATCTGCACTGAATGACTGAAAGGCATGGAATATGATATCCCGAAAAGCAAGGGAACTAGGTCTACAACCAAGAATCAATTGCCCAGCAAAACTAACTATATTCTTAATGGGGAAAGAAGGTCATTTAACAAAACAGAAGAAATCCAAGCATTTCTAAAGAAAAGACCAGACCTGAACAGAAAATTTGATGCCCAAGCACAGAACTCAAGAGAATCATCAAAAGCTAATTTTAAAAGAGGGGGGAAATAAAAACAAAACAAAAAAAAAACATTTTTTATTAAAAGACCCAATAAGTTAAAATTATATGTATCCCTATAAGTAAAGATGTCATTCATAACTCCAAAAGTCATTATTATCACCTGGGCAGCTAGAAGAATTGCACTTAGAGGGAACAGTGACAAACTGTATAGGATGAAATGACAGGACATAAATATGTATATAGATATGTGTATGCATAAATACATATATGTGTGTTTATATATGTACATATATATATATATATATACAAGTAGAACTACAAAAAATAGGTTAATACTAAAAGAAATGGGAAAAGAAAAAAATGGGGGTAAAAGAAGCTCACAGCGGGAGGGGGGAGAACATCAATACACCAGAAGGATAAAGAGGTTAAAGATAGGAAATACTCAACTCTTATGTGCTTTTAAATTGACTCAAAGAGGGAAGAGCAATCCAAATCAGTGGGGCAGAAAATTGATATGTGCCCTATAGGGAAGTAGAAGGGTAACAAATGTACTGGTGTGGAGGGAAGCAAAACAAGGGAGGGAGAGGGTGTGGAGGTAGTTTAAACAGACTATAAAGAAAATTAGGGAGAATAAGAAGGGAGGGGGGTAGAAAGGGAAGTAAAATAAGGGTGGGAATTAGGGGGACTGATTAAAAACAAAACATTGGTGTAGAAGGAAATGTTGGTTGTCTCTTGAACCGAGGATGACGATTGTCTTTGTGCGTTTTTGTGCACAAAGACACTTGTGCATGAAGATTTAAGTGGAAAAGTCAATGCACAGAGACAGTCCCACTCTCTCGGCATTGGAAGCCTGGGTCCATTGGCATGAAAAGTCGTTACACCTGGACACTTCCTCAGCTGCATTGGATGACCGTGTTGTCTTTTGTGCTCCAACATGCCCTAAGCACTCCACAGCGCTTTGCTGCATTGCCATCTCAGCCTTTGAACCTTCTTGTTGGTTTCTTCTGCCTGTTCCGCCGAAGCAGTCTTCACATGCTGGGTGAGCAAAGCCCTGATTCACCAGGGGTCGACGTCGACCCGATGGCTACCCTCACAAGGTTTAGCCGGCCTGTTGAAGCCGTTGCCCGGGGTGTGGCCGCTGCCGCATGCTAGCAGCTACTAGGAGCCACAAGTGAGAGCTGGGTGTCAGGTGAGGGTCAGTGGCTGGAGAGCTGTCCTAGAAGGGCACGACAAGCCCTCCATATAGCAGAGATATTACCCCTCCCTGAGCATCCCAGAAGGAAATAGTGAAAGAAGAAAAGGCATGACTAAGAGTAGAAATCAGATTTCTGGGCAATACACAGCTGGTAATCATAACTCTGAATGTGAATGGAACAAACTCACTCATAAAACATAAGCAAATAGCAGAGTGGATTAGAATCCAAAACCCTACCCTATGCTTTCTACAAGAAACACACATGAGGAAGGTAGAAATGCATAGCATAAAAAGTATTAGGATGGAGACAAATTATTGGGCATCAACTGATAAAAAGAAGGCAGGAGTGGCAATCATAATATTTGACAAAGCCAAAGTAAAAATAGACCTGATGAAAAGAGATAGAGAAGGTGATTACATCCTGAAAAAAGCAGTATAGACAATGAGGAAATCAGTACTCAATATGTATGCACCAAATGGCATAGCATCCAAATTCCTAAAGGAGAAATTAGTAGAGCTCAAGGATGAAATAGATAGAAAAATTATACTAGTGGGAGACCTGAACCTTCCTCTATCAGAACTAGATAAATCAAACCAAAAAATAAATAAGAAATTGGTAAGAGAAGTGAATAAAATCTTAGAAAAATTAGAGTTAGTAGATATGTGGGGAAAAATAAATAGGGACAAAAAGGAATATACCTTCTTTTCTGCGGCACATGGTGCATTAACAAAGATTGACCATGCACTAATGCATAGAAATATTGCGAACAGGTGCAAAAGAGCAGAAATAATAAATGCAACCTTCTCAGATCACAATGCAATGAAAATAATAATTAGTAAAGGTACATGGAGAGGCAAATCAAAAATTAATTGGAAATTAAACAATGCGATTCTCCAAAATTTGTTAGTTAAAGGACAAATCATAGAAACAATTAATAACTTCAGTGAAGAAAATGACAGTGATGAGACATCCTTTCAAAATCTATGGAATGAAGAAGGAGTACTCAGGGATAAATTCCTATCCTTTATTTCCTATATTAACAAATCAGAGAGGGCAGAAGTCAATGAATTGGGCATGTGAATTAAAAAACTAGAAAGTGAACAAATTAAAAATCCTCAGGTGAAGACTAAATTAGAGATAAAAAAATCAAAGGAGAAAGTAATAAAATTGAAAGTCAAATTGATTTAATAAATGAGATTAGAAGCTGGTACTTTCAAAAAAAACCAAAATAAACAATCTAAATTTAAAAAGGAAAGAGGAAAACCAAATTGATAGTATCCAAGATAAAAAGGAAGACTTAACCTCTAATGAAGAGGAAATTAAGGAAATCTTTACAAATTATTATGCCCATTATATGCAATAAATATGGCAATCTAGGTGATATGGATGAATATTTTAAAAAATATAAATTGCCAAGACTAACAGAGGAAGAAATAGACTACCTAAACAATCCAATATCAGAAAAAGAAATTGAACAATCAAAGAACTCCTAAGAAAAATTCCCAGGTCCAGATGGATTCACAAATGAATTCTATCAAACATTAAAATAACAACTAATGCCAATATTATACAAACTATTTGACAAAATAAGTAAAGAAGGAGTTCTTCCAAATTCCTTTTACAACACAAATATGGTACTGATTGCAAAATCAGGCAGGTCAAAAACAGAGAAAAAAACTATAGATTAATCTTCTTAATGAATGTAGATGCAAAAATCTTGAATAGGATACTAGCAAAAAGACTCCAGCAAGTTATCACGAGGGTTATTCACTATGACCAGGTAGGATTCATACTAGGAATGCAAGGATCATTCAATATTAGGAAAACCATCCACATAATTGACCATATTAACAAGCAAACTGACAAAAATCACATGATTATTTCAATAGATGCAGAAAAAGTCTTTGACAAAATACAACACTCATTTCTATTGAAAACTCTAGAAAGCATCAGAATAGAAGGTCCTTTCCTAAAAATAAAATCATATATCTAAAACCATCAGTAAATATCATCTGCAATGGGGACAAACTAGAAGCCTTCCCAATAATATCAGGAGTGAAACAAGGATGCCCATTATCACCTCTATTATTTAACATTGTACTAGAAATTCTAGCTGTAGCAATTAGAGAAGAAAAAGAAATTGAAGGTATTAAAATGGGCAGTGAGAAGACCAAGATTTCACTCTTTGCAGATGATATGATGGTCTACTTAAAGAACTCCAGAGAATCCACCAAAAAGCTAGTGGAAATAATCAACAACTTTAGCAAAGTTGAAGGATACAAAATAAGCCCACATAAGTCATCAGCATTTCTCTATATCTCAAACACATCTCAGCAATAAGAATTAGAAAGAGAAATTCCATTTAAAATCACCCTAGACAATATAAAATACTTAGGAATCTATCTGCCAAGACAAACACAGGAACTATATGAACTCAACTACAAAACATTCTCTACACAACTAAAACTAGATCTAAACAATTGGAAAATACTGATTGCCCATGGGTAAGATGAGCTAATATAATAAAAAATGGCAATACTATGCAAAAAAAAATTTATTTATTTAGTGGCATACCCATTGAACTACCAAAAAAACTTTTTTACTGAATTAGGAAAGAAACATAACAAAGTTCATTTGGAAGAACAAAAGATCCAGAATATCCAGGGAAATCATGAAAAAAACATGCGAAGGAAGGAGGTTGTTCAGTCCTAGATCTCAAACTATACTATAAAGCAGTGGTCATCCAACAATTTGGTACTGGCTAAGAGACAGAAAGGAGGATCAGTTGAACAGACTTGGGTGAAGTGACCTCAGCAAAACAGTGTATGACAAGCCCAAGGATCCCAGCTTTGGGGAACAAAACCCACTATTTGATAAAAAAAAAAATTGCTGGGAAAATTGGAAGACAGTATGGGAGAGATTGGTTTGGATCAACATCTCATACCCTACACCAAGATGAACTCAGAATGGGTGAATGCCTTGAATATAAAAATGAAACTATAAGCAAATTAGGTGAACACAATAGTATACATGTCAGATCTTTGGGAAAGGAAAGACTTTAAAACAAAGCAAGAGCTAGAAAAATCACAAAATGTAAAATCAAAAATTTTGATTACATCAAATTAAAATGGTTTTTGTACAATCAAAACTAATGCAACCAAAATTGGAAGGGAACCAACAAATTGGGAAACAATCTTCATAACAAAAGCTTCTGTCAAAAGTTCAATTACTCAAACTTATAAAGAACTAAATCAATTGTACAAAAAATCAAGCCATTGTCCAATTGATAAATGCACAAGGGATATGAATAGGAAATTTTCAGTTAAAGAAATCAAAACTATTAAAAAGCACATGAAAAATTGTTCTAAATGTCTAATAAACAGAGAAATGCAAATCAAAACATCTCTTAGGTATCACCTCACAGGCTAACATGACAGGAAAGGAAAGTAATGAATGCTGGAGGGGATGTGGCAAAGTTGGGACATAATGCATTACTGATGGAGTTGTGAATTGATCCAACCATTCTGGAGGGCAATTTGGAACTATGCCCAAAGTGCGCTAAAAGACTGCCTACCCTTTGACCTAGCCATAGCACTGCTGGGTTTGTACCCCAAAGAGATAATAAGGAAAAAAGACATAGAAAAATATTCATAGCTGTGTTCTTTGTGGTGGCAAAAAAATTGGAAAATGAAGGGATGCCCTTCAATTGGGGAAAGGCTGAACAAATTGTGGTATATGTTGGTGATGGCATACTATTGTGCTCAAAGAAATAATGCAGTGGAGGAATTTCAAGGGAATTGGAATGACCTCCAAGAATTGATGCAAAGCAAAAGTATCAGAACCAGGAGAACATTATACACAGAGGCCAATACACTGTGGTACAATTTAATATAATAGACTTCTCCATTAGTGGCAATGCAGTGATCCTGAACAACTTGGAGGAATCTACAAGGAAACAAACATTATCCACAGTCAGAGGAAAATCTGTGGGAGTAGAAATACAGAAGAAAAACAACTACCTGAATACATGGGTCAAGGGGATATGGCTGGGGTTATAGACTCTAAATGACCATCCTAATGCAAACACCAACAACATGGATATAGGTTCTGATCAAGGACACATGTAATACCCAATGAAATTGCACATTGGCTGCGGGAATGGTGGGGGGAAGGGAGGGAGGGAAATAATGTGATTCTTGTAACCAAGGAATAATGTTCTAAATTGACTAAATAAATCATTTTTAAAAAGATAAAAAAGAAGTATCTATGTAGACCTGAACAGAGTTTTAGCCACCTGAAATTCTATTTGTGTCTGCCACACAAAACCTTTTGAAGCTCATGGATATTGTCACAAGTTCTCCAGACCTATTTACATAAGAACAAGACTGATCAATAAATGCACAACAACAGGTGACCTCCTTGTGTTTCATTTTGTGGTAACGTCTCATTACTGTGGACTGGAATTGTTGCCTAGGACTAAACAGAGCTCCAATGGCTTTGGTGACAAACCCAGCATCCATGAGAACCAATGGCATTTCCCTGGAAATGAGTCTGTCCAACTTGTCAATGGACTTTTATAATGGTATAATGGTACCATAGGGGCAGGGCACAAATAAAGACAATGGAACAAAACATATAGTTAAAGATAGTAAAATGGAATATGATAGATTAGATTAACATGTGAATTTAAAGACAAAATTAAATCTTAAAACAATCAATAAATACACCAAATGTGACGGGATACAATCATTAACATCAATAGATGTTACCCATTTTACATGGAAACAATGAATCCAGAAGTCCTTTTCTCCTATTTTAATAGCTAAAGGAGTGGAAAACAGTACTTGAAATGGACCTTCCCAGGCAGGCTGATTTGCTCCAGCATGCTGGAAGTTCTTTATGTACATTTTGTCTCTTGGGTGTAAGTCATGGAGCAAGAAGTCTAGAGGTTCTGCTTGTACCGTAGCTCTAGATTTGTGGAGTTCTCACAATCTGACCTGTAAATCCTGTATATAAGAAGCAATAAAAGTGTCCCTACCTAGTAATGATGTTTATGCAGGAGAAAAAAGGCTTAGCCTGCATTGGGGGATGTCCAAAACAGCATCTCAAATGGTGAGATATGTAAATCTCCCCTAGGTCTGCTACGAAGATAAAACAAAGCTAAGGGGAGGACATCAGACCATTTTAAGTGAGTCTCAGTGCACAATTTAGTGCACAATTTTCCAATCATGGTCTTAAGTTCTCTATTCATTCTCTCAACTTTTCCTGAGCTCTGGGGGTAATGTGGTAAATGGAATTGTGGAGTGATCCCCAGACAAGAATAAATCTGGGACAAAACAGAATCAGTAAAATGGGTTCCCCTGCCTGTGTCAATCCATGCTGGTTGTCCAAAGTGAGGAATAATTACTCTTAAAAGCACTTTAGCAAAAAAAAAAAAAGCTCCTGTGGCTCAGGCACTTGGAAAAGCCTCTGGCCATCTTGTCAGCTGGTCCACTATGATCAAGCAAATTTTGTAATGTCCAGCTTTAGGCATGGTAATAAAGTCAATTTGTAAATGCTCAAAAGGTATGTAAGCCAATGGACACCCGCCAAAAGCCTTGCCTTGAAAAGCACATTGGTTATATGCCTGGCAAGTGGAACAGGCACATTTTGGAGGCTATGGGGCTATCCATACCGTCTTGACAGAATCTATAATACCCTGAGTACCAAAGTGACCATTTTTTTGCACTGATTTTCATATTTTGTGATAAAATCTTTAGGGAGGAGAGGTTTTCCTTCAGAGGACACCCATACTCCATTTATTTGTTTTGTCTTAAATTGTTTCTTCCATATTTCCACTTCCTTTTCAGTATAGGTAAGTGAGAAATCAGCTTCATTTGTTGTTGTTAATGTTAAAATGAATTCAGATACTTCTACAGACGTGAATTTTGCAGTGGCATCTGCATGGTCATTTCCCTTAGAGACAGGATCAGTTCCACCTATATGGACAGAAAGCAATGAACTACAGCTAGGGCTTTAGGTAACTGGAGAGGAGAAAGAAGTTTATTAATAATTTCTGCATTTACTATAGTTTTTCCATGTGAGGTTAAAAATCCTCTCTGAAGCCATAACATACCAACTAAATGACAAATTCTAAATGCATATCTCAAGTCAGTATAAATTGTTGCTTTCTTACCCTTGGCAATTATAATTTGGTTTCCCAATTCATTGACCTCTGCCCTTCTTAATTTGTTAAGATATGAACTCAAGGATATAAATTTCCCCCTGAGTACTGCTTTGACTGCATCCCATAGGTTTTGAAAGTATGTCTCATCATTGTCATTTTCTTCAATGAAGTTATTAATTGTTTCTATGATTTGTTCTTTAACTAACTGGTTTTGGAGAATCGTATTGTTTAATTTCAAATTAATTTTTGATTTACCTCTCTATGTTCCCTTACTAATTATTATTTTCATTGCATTGTGAGCTGAGAAAGTTGCATTTATTATTTCTGCTCTTTTGCACTTGTTTGCAATGTTTTTATGCCTTAATACAAGGTCAATTTTTGTGAATGTACCATGTGCCGCAGAAAAGAAGGTATATTCCTTTTTGTCCCTATTTATTTTTCTCCACATGTCTACTAACTAATTTTTCTAAGATTTCATTCACTTCTCTTACTTCTTTCTTATTTATTTTTTGGTTTGATTTATCTAGTTCGGATAGAGGAAGGTTCAGATCTCCCACTAGTATAGTTTTTCTATCTATTTCGTCCTTGAGTTCCTCTAGTTTCTCCTTTAGAAATTTGGATGCTATGCCATTAGGTGCATACATGTTGAGTACAGAGATTTCCTCACTATCTATACTGCCTTTTATCTGGACGTAATTATCTTCCCTATCTCTTTTAACTAGATTTATTTTTACTTGGGCTTTGTCGGATATCATGATTGCGACTCCTGCCTTCTTTTTGTCAGTTGATGCCCAGTAGATTTGGCTCCACCCTCTTACTTTCACCCTATGTGTGTCCACCTTTCTCATATGTGTTTCTTGTAGACAGCATATGGTAGGGTTTTGGACTCTAATCCACTCTGCTATTGGCTTGTGTTTTATGGGTGAGTTCATTCCATTCACAGTTATGTTTCACAGAGTTATGATTACTAGCTGTGTATTTCCCAGCATTTTGATTTCTGCTCCTTTTCTTGCCTTTTCTTCTTTCACTATTTCCTTCTACACCAATGTTTGCTTTTGAACAGTCCCCCTTGTTCCCACCTTTATTTTACTTCCCTTTCTACCCCCTCCCTATTTATTCCCCCCTTATTTTCCCTATAGTCTTTCTAAAATTAACCCCTGCTCCCTCCCTCTCTTGTACTGCTTCCCTCCCCACCAGACCTTTTGTTACCCTTCTACTCCCCTATAGGGTGCAAATCTATTCTCTGCCCCCAATGGATTGGATTGTTTTTCCCTCTTTGAGTCACTTTCAAATCACATAAAAGTTGAGTATTTCCTGTCTCCAACCTCTTTACCCTTCCAGTGTATTGATGTTCGCCCCCCTCCCACCATGAGCTTCTTTATGACATATACATTTACCCCCATTTGTTTCTTTTCCCATTTCTTTTAATATTAACCTATTTTAAGCTCTAGTTATGTATATATATGCATACTGATGCTTATATATTTTTGCATGCATATAGCTATATACCTATTTATGTCTTGTCCTTTCATCCTATACAGTTGCTGTTCCCTCTAAGTATACTTCTTTTTGCTGCCCAGGTAATAACAACAGTTTTTAAGAGTTACCAATGACCTCTTTTTTTATAGGGATACATATCATTTTAACTTATTGAGTCTCTTAATTTTTTTTTGTTTTTCCTTTTTCCCTGCTTTTTTAATTACCTTTTGATGATTCTCTTGAGTTCTGTGCTTGGACATCAAATTTTCTGTTTAGGTCTGGTTTTTTCTTTACGAATCCTTGGAATTCTTCTATTTTGTTGAATGACCATACTTTCCCCTGTACGAGTATAGTCAGTTTTGCTGGGTAGTTGATTCTTGGTTGTAGACCTAGTTCCCTTGCTTTCTGTAATATCGTATTCCATGCCTTTCTTTTTTTCAGTGTGGATGCAGCCAGATCCTGAGTTATCCTCACTGTGGTTCCTTGGTATCTGAATGACTTCTTCTTGGCAGCTTGTACTATCTTTTCTTTGGTCTGATAGTTCTTGAATTTAGCTATAACATTCCTGGGTGTTGTCAGTTGGGGATTAAGTACAGGAAGTGATCTGTGGATTCTATCAATCTCCACATTTCCCTCTTGTTCAAGGATTTCGGGGCAGTTTTCTTTAATAATTTCCTGTAATATAATGTCCAGCCTTTTTCTTTTGTCATGGTCTTCTGGTAGGCCAATAATTCTTAAATTATCTCTCCTTGAATGATTTTCTAAATCCTCTGTTTTGTGAATGAGATGCTTCATATTTTCCTCAATTTTTTCATTCTTTTGGTTTTGTTTTATAGAGTCCTGCTGCCTTGTGAGGTCGCTCAATTCTAATTGTTGTATTCTCGTTCTTAAAGACTGGATTTCATCCTTAGTTTATTGGTCATCCTTTTCCTTTTGGTTGAATTTTCTTTGGAGGTCATCTTTCATCTTCTTCACCTCATCTTTCATCTGCTTTGCCTCATCTGTCATCTCCTTTGTCTCATTTTCCAGCTGGTTGATTTTGGCTTTCAGGACACTATTTTCTGTTTCTAGATGACTTATCTTAGTTTTTAAGTTCTTTTCCCAATTGTCTTCAGCCTCTCTTATTTGTGTTTTGAATTGCATTTTGATTTCTTCCCAACCCTGTATCCAAGTCTCTGGAATTTCTGTTTTTTTCTTTTGCTGATCCCTCCCCCTCTGTTTCATTCGCTCTTTGCCCATTACCTGTGCAGAAGCTGTCTATTGTAATTTCTTTCTTCTTTTTCTGTTGTTTGCTTGAGTTTACCCCTTCTTTGCTCCCCGTATTTGGCTGTGCTCTTGCTCCTCTCATTTTGTTTTGCTTTTGGGGCTGTCAGTCTCCCCTCTTGGAGCTTTGTCAGATCTCTTGGTACAGTCTCTAGGGGAGGAATGTTAGCTTCCCTGTCCTCTGGAGGCTTTTGATTGGATTGAGTTCAAGTGGGTTGGGCTCTATGTAGTATGAAGCTCTGAGGCTCTGAAGACTCCTGGAAGGCTGGGTGGCCCAGGCTCTCTCCAGTTCTCTCCAGAAAGTGCCTTTGCCTGCCTCCCTAAACTCTGAGGAGTTCTGATTGAATTAGGTTCAACTGGATTGATCTGGTTGTGCCCCGAGGGAAAGGTGAGGCTTGCTTCCTCCCCACTGTCCAAGCTGGATGCTCTGAGCCCGGCTCCCCGCTGCTCACAAGGTAGACCCTCCAAACCAGCACCTTTGCCCACTCAGAGGTTCCCGTTGCTGCCACGGGCTCAGTGCTCTGGGTTGTGGAGGAGGGGTCCTGGGACCTACCCTCTGCCTACCCCTTATCCCTGAGTATTCTCGGCTTCAGGCTTTTGGGGGGTGTACCTTTTGATCTGAGTCCAGAAGGAAGGTTCCCCGCTTCTGTCCTGTTGTTCAGCTTGGATTTCTGTGCCCTTGGAGCATTCAGTCTGTATCGGTAAGGAAGGGTCTTCCACGAGTTCTGAACTTTCGCTGCTTGCTAAGCCGCCATCTTGACTCCACCCTTGGCAATTATAGAGGCATGCTTTGGTGCTATCAGTGCTGCACCTTGAACACTTAAATTGGAGGGTAGTGAAGCTGACCATACAGTGACAAATTCTGTGACTACAGAAGCTTCAGTGTTTTGAATACCATCCTTCATGAAAGAGGAACCATCAGTAAATAAGACTAGATCTGGATTGTCTAAAGGAGTGTCCAGGAGATTTTCCCCAAGGCTTTTCAGTCATGGACAGTAAAGTTTCACTTCTATGTAATGGTTTTCCTGAGACTGGCAAATCAGGAAGCAAGGTGGCAGGGTTAAGAGTTATATAATGTTTTAACATTTTTGTTTTTAATATTTTATTTTTATTTAAATTAATTAATTTAATATTTAATATTTTTGTTGTTTAATAAGGTTTTTCCATATCTTGTGAGTCTTTGATCAAAGAATGCCTGTGTCCTATTTCTGAACATCAATGTTTCTACTTCATGTGGGCACATAATTGTTAATGGACATCTCAATGCAAAGTCAGTAGCCTTAGTCACCAATAAATCTTTGTCAGCTACACCTCTAAGCCATGATGGTGCTCCCAAAGCTATGGTTCCAACTGGGCTAAATAATAAGCAACCAAATGCTGAACCAGTCCTAGACTTTGGGTTAAAACACCAAAGCCACCCCTTTCTGTTCATGCACATATAAAGTGAATGGTCTATCATAATGTGAAATACCTAGAGCAGGGTCAGATAAGATAGCTTGTTTTAAATCTGACAGAGCTGGTAAGTGTTCTGGTTCTCATCTAAGCAGTTCAATGACTGAATCTTTTGTTAGCACTATAAGGGGGTTTTGTGATTTCCCCATAGCAAGGAATCCATTGTCTACAAAACCTTCTTTCCCCTAAGATTGCCTTCAACTATTTCTTAGTAGTGGGAGCTCTTAATTTTTTTTAATATCTTCAATGAGCTTAGGAGAGATAGACAGGAACCAGAAGTTAAAAGGAACCCTCAATATTCCACTTCAGGAAGACACCATTAAATCTCTGCCTTTGAGACTTTGTGGCCTCTCTTATATAGTTTTTTTTTAATTTTTTTAATATGTTTTATTTGATCATTTACAAGCATTATTCCTTAAAGACATAGATCATTTTCTTTTCCTCCCCCCCACACCCCATAGCCAACGCGTAAGTCCACTGGGCATTAGATGTTTTCTTGATTTGAACCCATTGCTTTGTTGATAATATTTGCATTAGAGTGTTCCTTTAGAGTCCCTCCTCTGTCATGTCCCCTCAACCTCTGTATTCAGGCAGTTGCTTTTTCTCGGTGTTTCCACTCCCATAGTTTATCCTTTGCTTATGAATGGTGTTTTTTTTCTCCTGGATCCCTGCAAGTTGTTCAGGGACATTACACTGCCACTAATGGAGAAGTCCATTACGTTCGATTATACCACAGTGTGTTAGTCTCTGTGTACAATATTCTCCTGGTTCTGCTTCTCTCGCTCTGCATCACTTCCTGGAGGTTGTTCCAGTCTCCATGGAACTTCTCCACTTTATTATTCCTTTTAGCACAATAGTATTCCATCACCAACATATACCACAGTTTGTTCAGCCATTCCCCAATTGATGGGCATCCCCTCGTTTTCCAGTTTTGGGCCACCACAAAGAGCGCAGCTATGAATATTTTTTTTTTAATATATTTTATTTGATCATTTCCAAGCATTATTCGTTAAAGACATAGATCATTTTCTTTTCCTCCCCCCCCACCCCCCATAGCCGACGCGTAAGTCCACTGGGCATTAGATGTTTTCTTGATTTGAACCCATTGCTTTGTTGATAGTATTTGCATTAGAGTGTTCATTTAGAGTCTATCCTCTGTCATGTCCCCTCAACCTCTGTATTCAGGCAGTTGCTTTTTCTCGGTGTTTCCACTCCCATAGTTTATCCTTTGCTTATGAATGGTGTTTTTTTCTCCTGGATCTCTGTAAGTTGTTCAGGGACATTACACCGCCACTAATGGAGAAGTCCATTACGTTCGATTATACCACAGTGTATTAGTCTCTGTGTACAATGTTCTCCTGGTTCTGCTCCTCTCGCTCTGCATCACTTCCTGGAGGTTGTTCCAGTCTCCATGGAACTTCTCCACTTTATTATTCCTTTTAGCACAATAGTACTCCATCACCAACATATACCACAGTTTGTTCAGCCATTCCCCAATTGATGGGCATCCCCTCATTTTCCAGTTTTGGGCCACCACAAAGAGCGCAGCTATGAATATTTTTGTACAAGTCTTTGTGTCCATTATCTCTTTGGGGTACAGACCCAGCAGTGCTATGGCTGGGTCAAAGGGTAGATATTCTTTTAGCACCCTTTGGGCATAGTTCCAAATTGCCCTCCAGAATGGTTGGATCAGTTCACAGCTCCACCAGCAATGAATTAATGTCCCTATTTTGCCACATCCCCTCCAGCATTCATTACTTTCCTTTGCTGTTATGTTAGCCAATCTGCTAGGTGTGAGGTGATACCTCAGAGTTGTTTTGATTTGCATCTCTCTGATTATAAGAGATGTAGAACACTTCTTCATGTGCTTGTTAATAGTTTTGATTTCTTTATCTGAGAACTGCCTATCCATTTCCCTTGCCCATTTATCAATTGGAGAATGGCTTGATTTTTTGTACAATTGATTTAGCTCATTATAAATATGAGTAATTAAACCTTTGTCAGAGGTTTCTATGAAGATTTTTTCCCAATTTGTTGTTTCCCTTCTGATTTTAGTTATATTGGATTTGTTTGTACAAAAGCTTTTTAGTTTGATGTAGTCAAAATTATTTATTTTACATTTTGTGATTCTTTCTATATCTTGCTTGGTTTTAAAGCCTTTCCCCTCCCAAAGGTCTGACATGTATACTATTCTGTGTTTACCCAATTTACTTATGGTTTCCTTCTTTATGTTTAAGTCACTCACCCATTTTGAATTTATCTTGGTGTAGGGTGTGAGGTGTTGATCTATTCCTAGTCTCTCTCACACTGTCTTCCAATTTTCCCAGCAGTTTTTATCGAATAGTGGATTTTTGTCCCAAAAGCTGGGATCTTTGGGTTTATCGTATACTGCCTTGCTGAGGTCACTTTCCCCCAGTCTATTCCACTGATCTTCCTTTCTGTTTCTTAGCCAGTACCAAATTGTTTTGATGACTGCTGCTTTGTAATATAGTTTTAGGTCAGGGACTGCAAGGCCCCCATCATATGTGTTTTTTTTCATTATTTCTCTGGATATCCTTGATCTTTTGTTCTTCCAAATGAACTTTGTTATGGTTTTTTTCTAAATCAGTGAAGAAGTATTTTGGTAGTTCAATGGGTATGGCACTAAATAGATAAATAAGTTTGGGTAGGATGGTCATTTTTATTATATTGGCTCGTCCTATCCATGAGCAGTTAATGTTTTTCCATTTGTTCAAGTCTAGTTTTAGTCGTGTGGCGAGTGTTTTGTAGTTGTGTTCATATAGTTCCTGTGTTTGTCTTGGGAGGTAGATTCCTAGGTATTTTATTTTGTCTAAGGTGATTTTGAATGGGATTTCTCTTTCTAGTTCTTGCTGCTGAGCTGTGTTGGAGATATATAGAAAAGCTGATGATTCATGTGGGTTTATTTTGTATCCTGCAACTTTGCTAAAGTTGTTGATTATTTCAATTAGCTTTTTGGTTGAATCTCTAGGATTCTTTAAGTAGACCATCATATCATCCACAAAGAGTGATAACTTGGTCTCCTCCTTGCCTATTTTGATGCCTTCAATTCCTTTATCTTCTCTAATTGCTACTGCTAGTGTTTCTAGTACAATGTCAAAAAGTAGAGGTGATAATGGGCATCCTTGTTTCACTCCTGGTCTTAATGGGAATGCATCTAGTTTATCCCCATTGCAGATGATATTAGCTGTTGGTTTTAGATATATACTGTTTATTATTTTTAGGAATGACCCTTCTATTCCTATGCTTTCTAGTGTTTTTAATAGGAATGGGTGTTGTATTTTATCAAAGGCTTTTTCTGCATCTATTGAGATAATCATGTGGTTCTTGCTAGTTTGCTTGTTGATGTGGTCAATTATGTGGATGGTTTTCCTAATGTTGAACCAGCCCTGCATCCCTGGTATGAATCCTACTTGATCATGGTGAATGATCCTTCTGATCACTTGCTGGAGTCTTTTTGCTAGTATCCTATTTAAGATTTTTGCATCTATATTCATTAGGGAGATTGGCCTATTGTTTTCTTTCTCTGTTTTTGACCTGCCTGGTTTTGGAATCAGTACCATGTTTGTGTCGTAAAAGGAGTTTGGTAGAACTCCCTCTTTGCTTATTATGTCAAATAGTTTGTATAGTATTGGGATTAACTGTTCTCTGAATGTTTGATAGAATTCACTGGTGAATCCATCAGGCCCTGGGGATTTTTTCTTAGGAAGTTCTTTGATGGCTTGATGGATTTCAATTTCTGATATGGGATTATTTAAGAATTCTATTTCCTCTTCTGTTAGTCTAGGCAGTTTGTATTTTTGTATATATTCATCCATTTCTCCTAAATTGGTGTATTTATTGCCATATAATTGGGCAAAGTAATTTCTAATGATTGCCTTAATTTCCTCCTCATTGGAGGTGCTGTCCCCCTTTTCATCTTTAATGCTGTGAATTTGCTTTTCTTCCTTCCTTTTTTTAATTAGATTGACCAGTACTTTGTCTATTTTGTTTGTTTTTTCAAAGTACCAGCTTCTTGTCTTATTTATTAAATCAATAGTTCTATCACTTTCAATTTTATTAATTTCTCCCTTAATTTTTAGGATTTCTAATTTGGTTTTCTGCTGGGGGTTTTTAATTTGATCGCTTTCGAGTTTTTTCAATTGCATTTCCAATTGATTGATCTCTGCTCTCCCTTGTTTGTTAATATAAGCATTCAGGGATATGAATTTACCTCTGATTACCGCTTTGGCTGCATCCCAAAAGGTTTGAAAGGATGTCTCGCCATTGTCATTTTCCTCGATGAAATTATTAATTGTTTCTATGATTTCTTCTTTAACTAAACGGTTTTGGAGTATCATATTGTTTAATTTCCAATTGGTTTTAGATTTGGTTTTCCATGTACCATTACTAATCATTATTTTTATTGCCTTGTGATCTGAGAAGGCTGCATTCATTTATTTCTGCTTTTTTGCATTTGTGTGCTATGTTTCTGTGACCTAGTGTATGGTCAATTTTTGTGAATGTGCCATGTGGTGCTGAGAAGAAGGTGTATTCCTTTTTATCCCTATTTATTTGTCTCCATATGTCTATTAATTCTAATTTTTCTAAGATTTCATTCACTTCTTTTACCTCTTTCTTATTTATTTTTTGATTTGATTTATCTAAATTTGATAATGGTTGGTTTAAGTCTCCCACTAGTATGGTTTTATTGTCTATTTCTTCCTTCAATTCTCCTAGTTTCTCCATTAGAAATTTGGGTGCTATATTATTTGGTGCATACATGTTGATTAATGATCTTTCCTCATTGTCTAGAGTCCCTTTTAACAAAATATAATTACCTTCCCTATCCCTTTTGATCAGGTCTATTTTTGCATTGGCTTTATCAGATATCATGATTACCACTCCTGCCTTCTTTCTATCAGTTGAGGCCCAGAAGGTCTTACTCCATCCTTTAATTCTGACCTTGTGGGTGTCAACCCGCCTCATGTGTGTTTCTTGAAGACAACATATGGTAGGATTTTGGATTCTAATCCATTCTGCTATTCGTCTACGTTTTATGGGTGAGTTCATCCCATTCACGTTCAAAGTTATGATTGTCATTTGTGGACTCCCTGGCATTTTGATTGCCTTCCCTAATTCTAACCTTTTCTTCTTTGGCTCTACCTTTTAGTCCAGTGATTTACTTTGAATCAGTCCCCCTTGTCCCCTCCCTTGATGTTTCCCTTTTTAGTCCCTCCCTTTTTCTTCCCTCCCCCTCCCCCCTCTCTTTCCCTCCCTTTTTGTTCTCCCTCTCCCCCTCCCCCCCTTGGTTTTCCCTTCTCCTTACCCTTGTTGGGTAAGATAGAATTCAAGATCCCAATGGATCTGGATGTTTTTCCCTCTCAGAGTTGATTTCCCTGAGATTGAGGTTTAAGTAAACCTCCCCCCCTCTCTTCCTCTCCTTCTTATAGGAGTTTTCTTCCCCTCCCCTTCCCATGTGAATCTTTGTGTTTGAACCATTATTCTATTTGGTCTTTCTTTATCCCCTATTTATACATTACATTTTCCCCACATGTTAGTATACATAGATTGATATAAATGTAGTCCTTATAGAAGAGAGTTTGAGTAAAAGAAGAAGATAACATTTTTCCCCTTTCCTTAATATTTACCTTTTCAGGTATTCCTTGCTCTTTGATTTTCGGTATCAAACTTTCCACAGAGCTCTGGTCTTTTCTTTGCAAAGAGTTGGAAGTCTTCTATTTTGTTGAATGCCCATACTTTCCCTTGGAAGTATATAGTCAGTTTTGCTGGGTAGCTGATTCTTGGTTGGAGACCCAGCTCTCTTGCCTTTCTGAAGATCATGTTCCATGCCTTACGATCATTCAGAGTAGAACTTGCAAGGTCTTGTGTGACCCTGATTGGCATTCCTTTATATCTAAATTGTCTTTTTCTGGCTTCCTGTAGGATTTTTTCTTTTGTTTGATAGCTTTGGAATTTGGCAATTACATTCCTGGGAGTTGTCTTTTGGGGGTTTAGTGTAGAAGGTGTTCTGTGAGCTCTGTCAGTGGCTGTATTGCCCCCTTGTTCTAGAATCTCTGGGCAATTTTCTTTTATATCTTGTATCACCGTGTCCAGTTTGGTGTTTATTTCTGGCTTTTCTGGGAGTCCAATTATTCTTAAATTCTCTCTTCTCCCTCTATTTTCCAGATCTATCACCTTGTTGGTGAGATATTTTATGTTCTCTTCTAATTTCTTGGTGTTTTGGCTTTGCTTTATTAGTTCTTGCTTTAAAGCCTGGTTTTCTTTTACAGTTTGGTCAAACTGGTTTTGTAGATGCGTGAATTTCTTTTGCATTATTTCCCACTTTTCCTCCCAGAGGGCTTCCATCTTTTTGGTCATTTCTGATTCAAATTCTTCATGGGTTTGTGGAGAGTTTCTATTTCCTTTGGAAGATTTTGGAGCATTTTCTTGTATAACTTCTTCTATATGCTCTGTATTTTGTATTTTGGCTCCATAGAATGTGTCCAAAGTCGCCCCTTTCTTCTTATTTTTCTTGGTATTTTGGGGCTTCTGTGCTTCTGTGGAATTTGCCATCTCTGAATGTGGAGGATTAGCTTTTCTTATCTCTGTCTGGTGTTCAGAGGCTTTAATCCTGGGCAGATTGTCTATGAGCTTTCCCTGGGTTAAACTGAATATGCCTCACTGGAACTGGAATGGAAGGGTCGGACCACGAGGCCACACTCTCCCCCCGGCTTGCTTTCCGGAAGTTGCCTTCAGAATCGCTGGCCATGAGGCTGTTTCGTGGGCCTGCGGGGGGATGGGCTGCAGCTTCCCCAAACTCCGAGGGCAAGGACTTTCACTGAGACTTGGATAGCAGGATCCAGCCCGTGAGGCTGTCTTGCCCGCCCTGAGGGTTGCTGTTGTTTCCACCCACTCTCTGCAGAGGAAGCCCCAGGCAGTAACTTTCACTGGGACTCGGATAGAAGGCCCTGAGGGTTGTTGTTCCGAGGACCCTGCTCTCTGAGCCCGGCCGGGCTGCGGCTTCCGGGAGCCTTGGACTCTGCGCTCCTACCCCTGAGGTCCGAGTGATCTCGGGTTCTGGCTTTTGAGGGGAGCTGTACCTTTTGAACCGGGTCCAGGTCCAGGAGGAGGGTTCCCAGGGTCTGTGCTGTTGATCGTTTTGAATTTCGGCGCCTTAGGAGCTTATAGTTTGAGATCGGTCGGGAAGGGTTTTCCGGAGATCTGAACTTTAGCTTTCTCTAAGCCGCCATCTTAACCGGAAGTCCGCTCTCTTATATAGTTTTAACAGAAGATGTTTGCTATACTCTTGTCATGCTGCCTCATTTGGTGAAGGTAAGAGTAAATCATCTACATATTTAATTAAGCAACTATGTTTAAATTGAATATTATCTGTATCTTATGCCAAAATGTGTGCAAAGAATTTGATACTTTCCATGTACCTTTGGGGAAGATGACAACATGTCCCCTGTGAGCCGTTCCAGGTAAAAGCAAAGATATGCCAGGAATCCTCATGAGTTGGTATCAAGAAAAATGCTATGCATAAATCCACTACAGTAAAGTACATGGCTGTGCTGGGAATAGAAGAAATTATTGTGTTTAGGTTTTCAACCACTGGATGTCTTTTTATGACATGATTATTTACAGCCCTCAAATCTTGTACAAATCTATATATGCATTGTCCATCAGGACCTAGTTTTGGCTTTTTCACAGGGAGAATAGGTGTATTATATTCAGATTGGCATGGGATTATTATTCCTTGTTTTAGTAATGATTCCATCACTGGGGAAATATCTTCAATTGCCTCTTTTGAGAGAGGATACTGTGGAATGGAAGGAGGTAGGGAATTTTTCATCTTAATCTGAACAGTGACAACTGATTTAAGTAGGCCAACATCAGAAGAAGATGTAGCCCATAGAGTCTTAGGTATATCATCTGGGATTTCAAAGGTGGGGGGTTCTCCCACATCCTGACTGTCTGAAATAAGTACAGGAAAGAATTTTAAGCATTCCTCAGGCAATTCTATCTTTATAGAGCCATATGAAGAGCATGTTACTATGGCTCTAAGTTTGTATAAAAGATCTTTCCCTAAAAAATTTGTAGGGGAATCAATCTGGCATTAAAAGGAAAGAGTTTTCCACTGAAAGTGGTCCCACAGACACAATTTGAGGAGAAAGATTTTCAACCTTTATAGGTGCTCCCAGCACAGCTATTACATTCAAAGAGCCAACAGGATTACATTCAGAATCAAGTTTACTCAATATAGCTGACCTAGAAGCTCCAATGTCTAATAGAAAATCATACTACATGTTCCCAACTTTCAGAGTCAAGAGAGGTTCTTTACTGTGGGCAGGGGAAAGGTCTGTGATAATAGTCATTAACACATCAGGGTCTGGCTAGTCGAAGGTCTCAACTTCCATATCTAGAGCATTCCCCCTCCTCTCACAACATGAAAAAGATTCCTGGCTATTTATCTGGGTTCCCCCACACTGAGTACAGGGGTTGTGGTGTGAGTTATGAGTTGCCTCATTTGATTTGCTATTTCTCCTATTATTGATTTTATTCCTGAAGCTTCTATTTCTATTTACCTGACTTCTGCTTCTACAATTCATAATTACATGGCCCATGTTTCCACAAAAATAACATGTTAGTAGTTGTTTTGAGGATTTTCGTCATGGAGAAATGACTTCTCCTTTCTTTTCCTTTCAAACTGTTTCAGCCAATTATTTTATTTCCTTCCTCAATGTTTCCACTAAAGTAGTATTCTCTTTATCCTTCTCTCCCTGTTTAACAGTTAATTCCTTTATTTCCTTCTTTAATATTTCCATTAAATCAGTGTTCTCCTTTACCTTTTCCTTATGTCCCTCAAAAGCATAGACTGCCACTCTTTTTAAGTCTTCAAGGTCCATAGTAGGTCAGTTTGGACAGCTAGTCATAAATTAATTCTTAAATATCTTAAAAATGTTTGTTTGATTTTACAAATTGTATCCTGATTTGTCTAATATCCCTTTCCCTAGCAAAATCCAGTTCTACATATCTCCCTCCCAGCTCAATAAGCCTATCCATAAACTGAGAGGGATTTTCATTGTCTTCTCATTTCAGATTCTCAAATTTAGTCCATGTACCAGGCATATCAGAATAAGCTCTCAAAGCTTTTAGCAATGCATTTCTAGCCTGGCATAGTTGTAAGTATTCTTGATCTGAATTTGGGTCCCATTTGAGATCTTCAGTTGGCCAATGATTTGCTCCCTCTCCCTGAGCCTGGGTAACAAGAAAAAAGAATCTTATTTCTTTCCCTTTCTATTAGGAAGCCCTGCAGAAAATCTTCCACATAAATGCATGTGGGATTACATATGTGTGGAAAATGCTCTCAACCTTACTTATAAGCAACACAGGCTCTGATTGAAAGGAAGGTAATTTATCTTTGCATCCCTTAATGTCTTGTGGAGAGAAAGGTGAATGATGTCTAATATTTACTAAATCTCCATGTCTGTTATATCAAGGGACATCCCATAGAGGAAAAAGACCTTTATTTGAATCATCTGTGGTTACTGCTGCTTGACCTGTTTTCTGGAGGTCAGTGGAGTGGGTTGTAGTTAGGCTAGCAAGGAAAAGTGATGGGTTTGGTGAATGGAGGGAGAGGGACTGGTTAGAGGCAGAGGATGTGGGGGAAAAGATTGGGGATTGGGCTGGGACCAGGGAGGAGAGGAATGGGGATGAGGGTCAGGTGGAGAAGAAAGGGAGTGGGGCTTGGGTCATGGTGGAGAGGTAGGGTGGGGCCAGGGGCAGGGTAGAGAGAAGTAGGATGGGTGAGGTCTAGAGGAGGAGGAATCATAGTATGGTGGATGGGATTGGTCAGGTGAAGAAGTGTAGGGAAAAGGAAAAGGTAGATAGGGATGGTACAGGTGGGCATATGGGAGATGGGGACACCAAGTAGAGAAGAAGGATACTCTCAAGGATATGAGTAGTGGGATGGTAAGGGAGGGTAGTGAGATAGATTGGGAGGAAAAGGGATGGGAGGTGTGGGGATAAGCTAAGTCTGATAGGGAGAGGAGCTGAAAGGTTCAAGTCCTGGTTTGAGTTATTAGGAGAAACCTCCTTACACTCAAGGTGGGGAAATAGGGTGTTTCTTGCTAAATTTAATCAAGGGTTCAAGAGGAGAAGTTGAAGGAGTTGAGTAATAATGGTCTGGTTCCAAAGAATGGTTTCATTACTGGAGGTTATGGTTGATTTATCAACATGATATGCCTATAAGAGCCAGTATTTAAAATCTTGGGAATATTTATTTTTAATGACTAACTTCAAATCTTTTAACATCTTTAAATCAAAAGAGCTATATTTTGGCCATGTAAAATCTATGTACATCCAGGTTTTGAAATTTTTTCTTGCTTCCTTTTTCTGTCATCCAATTCTCCCTAGGTAGATTAGGATCACCACAAAATTGAAAAGGGTTTATTCAGGGGTGAATCTGGAGGAATAATTCCTGATTTCCTTTTATTTGTGACAGCATTTCCCATAGTGTCATCTGTCTGTCTTAACCTATTTAAGCTCATCTGAGTATTGCTAAATGGTCAACTTAAACAATGAAAATTTCCTAAAACAAAAAAATGGAAACACAAATTTCTTCAAAGTTATTGTTGAAGACAATGAGTGTAAGGTTTTTTTAAAAAATAAGCTAATATGAGGAACTAAATAATTCTTTCACTGCAATAGTACCAATAATGAATGTGTACTTAGTATAATTATTGTTGTTAATCAATCATATGTATTTATTATAATTATTGTTGTTATTAATAATTAATAATAGTAACAAATCAAACAAATATCAATTATAAAAAATGATTATTAATAATAGTTGGTAGTGACTAGTTATTGAAAATTAATTATTATTGTTATTGAATGTATTATTAATACAATTGTATTCTAAAGGTATCAATATATCATTTAATTAATTTGATTTAGTTTTGGCTTTCTTCAATTTCATAAATTTGATTATAATTTTAATTCAATATTATTAATATTTAACTATTAATAATCCTTTTATTTAAAGTATCATTATTATAAAATACTAGTAGCAGTAGCAAAGAAATTTTCTTATAATTTTTCTGCAGTTTTAATTCTCACCACAGGGTGGTGCTGCAACTGTGTGTAGAGTGTAAGACACTTGAGGTTAGGCCTTATCTCTTTTTCATGGGGAGATAAAGAGAGAAAAGGGGTGTGGCTTTTGATATGCTTAGAGGAAGCAGGCATTCTGAAGAAATATGGGAGGGGGGGAAGGGTCTAGTCCTTCCCTTACCCAGAGGTAAAAGCCATGTGTTTCTTTTAAAAGTTCAGGGTGCTGGTAACTGATAGCGACCTGCTCAATCAGTGCCAGATTTTTAACTCAGGATCTACAGGTCTGACTCTCAAAGTACTGAGCTAGGGAAGTCTCCAAATACCCCCAGTTGGAAACAGGATTCAAAATGCAGCACAGGTGTCCCCAACACCTCAGTCACTCACTGCCAGATTCTAAAGTTGAGGGGGTAGGGGGCTGTGACTTACACCAATTCCTAGGGGGTCACCCCTGTGAGCTGTGCCCCTAGCTCCATGGGCCTCAATGCGCTGAGCTCAGTGGGAGCAAGTAGGGCCTTGTGTCAGAGTCCCAGCATGTGTGCTGTGCTCACAGCAGCTAAAAGCCTGCATTTTCACAAGCTTGGGGAAATCAGGTCCAGGTCTTGTCTGTGCAAAAGGCTTGGAATTCTTACTCCAATTTGCACAAAAGGCTTGGGCTCTGCTTTCCACTGGCCCACCCTCATGCAAGCTAATAAAAATGGGGAAGTGGGGGGGCTAGTCTCACATGATAAGCTCAGCCCCTGTACTACATTGTACTGAGGGAAGAAGGATTGAAACAGAGTCCTTTTGGGTTTGGTACTATGAAAAGTGACTGATCTGGGAGGAATTCCTGTTGGGTCCTAAAACCCCCTTTGTTTTGTGCAGAAAGTCTTGGGCCCTGTACTGTACTCAACCACCCTCAGCTAAGGTAAAGGAATGGAGGGGGGAGCCCACATGGGAGGGAAGGTCTCACCTATCTGATCTGATCCAATCTGGGAAAAACAGCAGCCTGTTCCCTCTCCCCACCAAGGTTTGTTTCACATATGAAAGCAGATTAGCAAATTGAAACCCCTTCTCTCTAAATAAAACCCTATGCTGTGTTCAAAAATGCAAAACTGTCTAAGAAGAAAATTAAGGATCCATTTGAAACCAAAGTTGTTGCCAATCTGTTACAAGTGAAAATTAATATAACTACCCAGTTACTAAATTTATAGTTTATTAATAGGAAAGGTAGATCAGCATAGTTTAAAATCTCTTTCTTACTCTAAGTCTTCCAACCACATGTCTCCTAGGCTGCCAGTCCCTTCCTCTTCCTTGTTACCTGCCTGCTCTCTTTCTGTGTCAATCCAAGAAATCTAGAAAAGCTCTGCCCTCTTTCTTTTATTCATGTTCAGGACATACAGAGACCCAAAACCTGACACAACTGTGGTATTTGAAAAAATGTTGACAGACAGGTCAGGCTACTCAGGAGGGGGAAGGGATAATATCCCCTCAGCACAATAGGCACAAAGGTTGGGAAAACAGTAAACCTTCAAACTCTCACATGGTACTGGAGTTTGAAAGCTACAGGGAAACAGAGAAGGGGATCAGGAATTACAGTAAAGTAATTTGTTCCCTTCCTCATAGCAGTGGAATGCCTGGAGTGGTGGAGGTCAAGGTGGGAAATCTGACCAGCCCAGACCATGTTGAAAGGTCAGGGAAGCAGTGTAGAAGGTGCTAGCACAACCAACAAAACAACAGGAGAACTGGCAGCAAGGGTGTTGAACATATCTGGATGAAATAGCTACAAATGTCCCCAGAGCAAGCCAGCAGAGCCGTCAACTTGATAGACACATCATGAGGAACAAGGGCAACTATGAGTACCCCCAAGTACCAAAGAAAAGTACTCTGCAAACGTAAAGCAGGACACTCTCTACCCCAGGAACAGAGAAAAATCCCAAAAGAGAGAAAAGGTAATGGAGGGCAGAACTAGAAAAATGAACAAAAGACAGAATTAAAAAAAAAAAAAAAACATCTTAGAAAGTTACTTAAATGACAGGGAAGACTAATATATGAACTCAAAAGAAGACAACAGTGCCAAAAAGAATACATGTGAAACCACAAAGGAAAGTGTGAAATGATGTCAGACCTCAAAAGAATCCTTGGAAGAACATGAAAAGATGTTAGAAATCAGATATTAAAAGAATTACAGGAATACTCAATGGCTTTGGATGGATGGGTGAGATTTCACTGAAATAAACAAAATAATTCCTTAAGTAATAAAATCAACCAAATGGAAATGGTGGCCAAAAAAGAAGGAAATAACTCTTTAAAGAGTAGGATTAGCCAAATGAAAAAAAAAACACAAAAGTCAAAGAAGAAAAATAATTCTCTAAATATTAGAATTGGGCAACTATAAGTTAATGAAATCTTAAGACAAGAGAAAACAATAAAATAAAAAATTTAAGATGAAAAAAATAGAAGAAAATCTAAAATATCTCACTAGAAAAAATAACAACCTGGACAACAGATTCAGGAGAAATAACCTAAGAATAATAGGAATACCTTAAAACCATGATTTAACATGAAAGGCTGGACATCATATCACAAAAAAAAAAAAAATCAGAGAAAGCTATTCTGATATCCTCAAAGAAGGAGGCAAAATAGAAATATAAGGCATCTACTGATCACTTTCTGAAAGAGACCCCAAAATGAAATACCCCAGGAGTATTGATTCCAAATTCCAGAACTCCCAGGCCAAGAAAAAAAATGTTAAAAGGTGCCAGATGGAAACGATTCAAAATCAAGGAGCCACAATCAGTATTACACAAGACCTTCAAAAGATTTGAATGGGCACTTGTCAGAAGAAGAAATCAAAAGTATTAATAATATATGAAAAATGCTCTAAATCCCTTTTGATTAGAGAAGCAAAAATTAAAACTCTGAGGTACTACCTCAAACCTATCAGATTTGCCAATATGGCAATAAAGGAAAATAATAAATATTGGAGGCAAAATTGGGACACTAATGCATTGCTCATAGAGTTGTGAACTGATCCAATAATTATGGAGGGCAATTTGGAATTATGCCCAAAGGGCTATAAAGGAATGCCTATCTTTTGATATAGCAATACTGGATATAACATAGCATAACATAACATAACGTAATGTAATGTAACATTACATAATATGATATAATGATATAATATAATATATAAAAATATAAACTAGGTCTACATCCCAAAGATATTTAAAAAACAGGAAAGGACTTGTTTGTACAAAAATATTTATAGGTGCTCTTTTTGTGGAGGCAAAGAATTGAAAACTAAAGTGATGTTCCCCTATTGGGGAATGGATGAACAAGTTGTGGTATATGATGGTGATGAAATACTATTATCCTATAAGGAATGATGAACAGGATGATTTCAGAAAGAACTGGAAAGACCTATATAAACTGATACAGAATAAAATAAACAGAACAAGGAAATAATTATACATAGTAACTGTAATATTGTGGAACAGTCAAATGTGATAGATTTTGCTACTAACAACAATGCAATGATCCAGAATAATTCTGAGGACTTATGAAAAGAAAGAACTGTTGGAGTAGAAATGCAGGTGAAAACATAATTTATCACTTCCTTATTTGGGTTTATGATTTAGGTTGTAGGTTCTATAAGGTTATTTGCTTATAAAAATGAATAATATGGAAGTATCTTTTGTATGAAAATACATGTATAACCCAGATTGAATTGCTTGTCAGCTCCTAGATGTGGGGAGGGAATGAGAGAGGAAGACATATGTATTATCTGACTTTGGAAAACATGTGGAAATTTGTTATCAAAATTTAAAGAATTTTTAAATTTTTAAAAAGGATTACACATGTCTAAGCAGCTTCTATATTAAAGGACCAG